>NC_058419.1:0-269686 GCF_002201575.2 Neomonachus schauinslandi | reverse complement strand
GGGGGGGGGAAATCGGAGGGGGAGACGAACCATGGGAGAGTATGGACACTGAGAAACAAACTGAAGGTTCTAGATGGGAGGGTGATGGGGGGTGGGTTAGACTGGTGATGGGTATTAAATAGGGCATGTATTGAATGGAGCACTGGGTGATATAAGCAAACAATGAATCATGGAACACTACATCAAAAACTAATGATGTAATATTTGATGATTAACATAATAAAATAAAATTTAAAAAAAGATAGAATAGCAAAACAAGAGCAGGAGAGATGGAGACACAGTAATGAAGGGAACCCCTACCCCAGATGTTGCAAACTGCAGTGGTAAGAGATAGTACTGAAGGACTGGGAGCACAGTCATCTGTCCCTGGGCACAGGAAAAAAACCATGGTTTAAAAGAGAAACTTGCTCATAAAATAGAACTAGAACTCCAGCAAACAACAGAATAGCTGGTGGAACTCTCCGGGTCAGAGGGACTGGTGAGCGACATGGTTTGTGCTCCCCCTTCCCCTTGAAAGCACTGACCCGAGCACAGTCTGGACACCATAGCCAGTTTGAGGTTTCAGTGAGCCGCAGGTCCCTTACCTCACATCAGCCCTGAACTCCTGGGGCACAGAAAAAACACAGTTTAAAAGATCAATTAGCATATAAAAGAGCCAGCACTAGAACTCCACCAAATGGTGAGGGAGCTGCTGGAACACTCTCTGGATGGGAGAGGCTGACAGCCATGGTCTATTCTCTCCATTCCCACCTTGAAAGCACAGACCAGTACACAGTCTTGGCATCAAAATTGGTCTGCTTTGCCTCAGTGAGCCCCAGGCCAGCCCCAGCCATCCCACCAAGGTGGCCACAGAGCAGTGCACGCTGGGATACCCCCGGTTAGTGCTCAGTACAGCTCCAGCCATTGTGCCAAGGTGACACAGGTGCAAGGCACCCAGAACACTCCAGGATCACAACACTTTGGCTTCAGATGCCTTGCTAGGGAGCCTCCAATGCAGAGTGCTCTGGAACCTCCTGTCTGATGTCTGCTTTAGATCCAGCTGCCCCACCAAGGCACCCCTGGGTGCAGCACCCCATAACATCCCTGTCCATGCCAGCCTCAGCTCCATTCACCTGGGCAAGGCATCCACTACGTCAAGCACCCCAGGACACCCCAGCTTGCACCCACTTCAGCTTCAGCTGTCCTGCCAGGGCACACTTCGTGGGGAGAGCCCAGGGACCACACCAGTCCATGTCCACTTCAGCTTTAGCCATCCTGTCAGGATGCCCCCTGCATGGAACACCCCAAGACCCCCTGACATGTACTCTACCTTGGCTCCAGTTGCCCTTCCAGGGTACCCTCTGTGAAGAGTCCTGGAACATCCTGGTTTATATCCACTTCAGCTTCAGCTATCCGGCCAAGATGTCCTCTGTGCATAGATGTCCAGGACCCCCCAGCTTGCATCCATTTCAACTTCAGCTAATCCTGTCAGGGCACCTTCTGTATGGAGAGCCCAGGGACCTTCCGGCCCACACACAGCCTCAGCTCCAGCCACCTTGCCAGGGCACCCCCACATGGAAAACTTGAACTACCCTGGATAGCACCCACCTGCTGTGTGGAGAGCCCAGGGACCATACTGACCTGTACCTACTTCAAGCTTTAGCTTTCCTGCCAGGGCGCCCACTCTGTGGAGAGCCCTGGGACCCCCAACCCATGCCGGCCACAGCTCCAGCCGGCCAGCAGAAATCACCAAGCATACACAGTCTACACGGGACAACCAGACACAAGACCATTCCTTCAATTTTAGAAGTAGCTGTTCTGCCTAATGCATAGAAACAAACGTAGTTAAACTAAATGGGGGAAATAAGGCAACATGCTCCAAAAGAAACAAGACAAAACATCAGTAAGATAACTAAATGAAATGGAGATAAGCAACATACCTGATAAAACATTTAGAGTAATGATTGTAAAGATGCTCACCGGTCTGAAGATAAGAGTGGAAGAACTCAGTGAAAGCTTTAATAAAGATATATAAAATATAAAAAAGAACCAGAGGTGAAGAATACAGTAACTGCAATAAAAAACACCCTAGGGGGAATCAACAGATTAGTGGATGCAGAAGAACATATCAGTGATCTGGAAGACAGGGTAATGGAAAGCACCCAAAGCAAATAGCAAAAAGAGAAAAGAATAATTTGAAAACGTGGGGATAGGTTAAGGGATCTCTTGGAGACATCAAGCAAGCACATGTTCACGTTATAGGGATCCCAGAAGAAGAAGAGAGAGAGAGAAAGGGACAGGAAACTTACTTGAGGAAATAATAGTTGGAAACTTCAGTAACCTAGGGAAGGAAATAGACATCCCGTTTCAGGAAGCACCAGAGAATTCCAAACAGGATGAACTGAATGAGGTCCACACCATGACACAAAGTAGTTAAAATGTCAAAGATTAAAGAGAGAACTTTAAAAGCAACAAGAGAGAAGCAAAAACTTACCTACAAGGGAAACCCTATTTTTCAGGAGAAACTTTGCAGGCCAGAAGGGAGTGAAATGGTATATTAAAAGTGCTGAAAGGAAACCAAAAACCTACAATCAAGAATACTCTGTCAAGGTTATCATTCATAATCGAGGAGAGATAAAGAATTTCCCAGACAAATAAAAGTTAAAATGAGTTTATCACCACTAAACCAGGCTTACAAAAACTGTTAAAGGGACTTCTCTAAGTGGAAAAGAAAAGGCCAGAAGTAGACATAAGAAAATTATGAATAAAAAGATGTGAAATATGGCAGCATATACATAAAATGTGGAGGAGGAGTTTAAAAATGTTTTTTTTTAGAAAGTGTTTGAACCTAGATGACTGTCAACTTAATATAGACTGTTATATACTTAGGATGTTACCTCATGGTAACCACAAACTCAGAACCTGTAAGAGATACACAAATAGAAAGCCACACATAACAGTACAGAAACTCCTCAATGACAGAGAAGGAGTGAGAGAAGAAGAAAGGAACAGAGAACTACAAAATCAACCAGAAAACATTAACAAAATGGCAATAAGTATATACCTATGAATAATTACTTCAACTGTAAATGGCCTACATGCTCCAGTCAAAAGATATAGGGTGGCGGAATGGATAAAAACACAAGACCCATTTTTATGCTGCCAATCAGAGACTCACCTCAGACCTAAAGACCTATACAGTCTGAAAGTGAAGGGATGGGAAAACATTTACCATGAAATTGGAAGTGAAATAAAAAAGGCCTGAGTAGCAATACCTATATCAGACAAAATATGCTTTAAAACAAATACTGTAATAAGAGACAAAGAAGGGTATTGCATAACGATAAAGGGATCAATCCAACAAGAAAATATAACAATAAACAGAAATCATACCATGCATCTTTTCAGACCACAAAGGTATGAAACTAGAAATCAGAAAGAAAATGGAAAAAACACAAACACATGGAGACTATACAATATGATATTAAACAACCAGTGAGTCAATGAAGAAATCAAATAAGAAATCAAAAAATACATGGAGACAAATTAAAATGAAAACATAACAGTCCAAATCTTGGAACATAATGAAAGCAGTTCTAAGAGGAAATTATATAGTAATACAGATCTACCTAAAGAAAGAGGAAAAAGCTCAAATAAGCAATGTAATCTCACACCTAAAGGAACTATAAAAAAGAGAACAAAGCCCATGGTGAGTAGAAGGAAAGAAAGAATAAAGATCAGAGCAAAAATAAATGACATAGAGACTAAAAAAGAAAAGAAAAGAAAAATTAATGAAACCAAGAGCTGGTTCTTTGAAAAGCAAACAAAATTGGTAAGCCCTTAGCTAGATTCATCAAGAAAAAAAGAGAAAAGACCCAAGTAAATACAATCAGAAATAAAGGAGAACTAACACTGATACCACAGAAATACAAAGAATTATGTGAATACTACAAAAAATTATATGCCAAGAAATTGGACAACCTAGAACAAATGGATAAATTTATAGAAACATATAATCTTCCAAAACGGAATCAGGAAGAAACAGAAAATCTGAACAGACCAATTACTAGTAATGAAATTGAATTGATAATAAAAAAACCACCAAAAAATGAGTCCAAGACCAGATGGATTCACAGGTAAATTCTATGAAACATCTGTAGAAGGGTTAAAACCTTTTCTCCTCAAACTATTTCAAAAAATAAAAGAGGAAGGAAAGTGTCCAAGTACATTCTATGAGGCCAGATTACCCTCATATCAAAACCGGAAAAAGACACCACAAGAAAAGAAAACTACAGGCCAATATCCCTGATGAACATAGATGCAAAAGTCCTTCACAAAATATTAGCAAATTGCATCCAATGATACTTTAAAAAGATCATTTGCCACCATCGTGGCTTTTGTGTGTGGGATTTATTTCAGAGTTGCAAGGATGGTTTCATATTTGCAATCAATCAATGTGATGCACCACATCAAGAAAATGAAGGTTATAAGTCATATGATTATTTCAGTCGATGCAGAAAAAGCATTTGATGAAATTCAATGTCCATTCATGATATAAACTCTCAACAAAGTAGCTTTAGGGAGCATACCATAACACAATAAAGACAACATATGTAAAAACACAGCTCATATCATACTCAATGGGGAAAAATGGAGAGATTTTCCTCTAAGATTAGGAACAAGATGAGGATGTCCACTCTCACCACTTTTATTCAACAGAGCACTGGAAGTCCTAAACACAGCAATCAGATAAGAAAAAGAAATAGGAGGCATCTATGTCAGTATAGACAAAATTAAACTGTCACGATTTGCAGATGACATGATATTATATGCCAAAAACTATAAAGACTCCACCAGAAACTGTTAGAAGTAGAAATTAAGAAAACAATCCCATTTACAATTGCACCAAAAATAATAAAATACCTAGGAATAATCTTAACCAAGAAGGCAAAAAATCTGTACTCAGGAAACTATAGAACATGGATGAAAGAAATTGAAGACAAGAAAACAAATGGAGAGATGTGCCATGCTCATGGGTTGGAAGAATTAATATTGCTAACATGTCCATACTACCCAAAGCAATCTGCAGATTCAATGCAATTCCCATTGAAATACCAACAGCATTTTTCACAGAACTAGAACAAACACTAATTTTTTAATGGAACCACAAAAGACCCCGAAGAGCCAAATAATCTTAAGAAAGAAAAACAAAGGTGGAGGTATCACAAGTTCAAGATATACTACAAAGCTGTAGTAATCAAGACAGTATGTTACTGGCACAAAAATAGATTAGTGGAACACAATAGAGTCCAGAGATAAACCTACACTTATACCATTTATACAGTGAATTAATCTACAACAAAGGAAGCAAGAATATACAATGGGAGAAAGACAGTCTCTTAATAAACGGTGCTGGGAAAACTGGACAGCTACATGCAAAAGAATGAAACTGGACCACTTTGTTACAATGTACACAAAAATAGATTTAAAATGGACTAAAGACTTTCTTAAATTTTTTTTCAAGCAAAAATAGTCTTTATTCAAAAAATTTTTTAAAGATTTTATTTATTTGAGAGAGAGAGAATGAGAGATAGCATGAGAGGGTGGAGGGTGAGAGGGAGAAGCAGACTCACTGCTGAGCAAGGACCCCCATGAGGGACTCCATCCCCCGCCTCCAGGATCATGACCTGAGCTGAAGGTAGTCGCTTAACCAACTGAGCCACCCAGGTGCCCAGTTTTTATTCAAATCTAATGGAAACGGGTCACTATACTTTGCAAGACAGGGAAAAACAAAATAAAAAAAATCATTTTCTTTTCTTTTTTATTATAAAACAATATAATCGCAATACCAGAATATGGAACTCTACAGTTTATTCCCTATGGGTTACTGCAGGTATCAATTTTCCTCGACTGTGTATTCATAACTTTGTTAAGTCCAAAAGTATGAAACCAAAGTGGTAGGAAACTTAAGACTTCACACTTTCACTAAATGGCAAACATCAAAGGGCGTCAATTTGAGGACAAAAATGGCTGAACTCACTGTACCTACCTATGTCAGCATTCCAGCCTGCAAGCCGTCCAAGTTCTGAGCTCCCTGTAGGAAAGGCCAGGCTGAGGCCCGTGGTGGTTTGGATATTCTACTGTGGGCTGTGAGTAAAGGGGGTTTTCAAAGAAAAGATTGTTTTCAGTCGAGCAGGAAGGCCTGGCGCCAGGAGGCTTTACAGAGAGGAAGCACTTAGATTGAACAATTGTAGACACACCATTAGGGGAGTTAAAAATGTACCGCAGTGACATATGTTCTATGTGGATCACTTGTGCTACGGCGACAAAACATGTACAAAAGACTTCTCGGGGAGTTCCAGCTGTGCTCCTAGCCAGTTAGGACCTCGCGTGGGACCTGGATCTATTCCCAGATGGCGATCTGGAATGCAGACCTGGATCTGGACTCGGACCGAGACTGTGTTTTTGAAGCTGACTTTGATTTGGAGTGTGATTCTAACAGAGGGTTGGGTTTGGACTTGGAATTGGACCTTAAATTTTTAGTGACAAATTTAATTTATTTAATACATCTAAGATCATTCATATCCTCTGTTTCAGCTTCTGTCCACTTTTGTAGCTTGTATTTTTTTTTTTTTAAAGATTTTATTTATTTATTCATGAGAGACAGAGACAGAGAGAGAGAGAAGCAGGCTCCCAAGGAGCAGGGAGCCCAATGCGGGACTCGATCCCAGGACCCTGGGATCATGACCTGAGCCGAAGGCAGACGCTTGACCATCTGAGCCACCCAGGCGCCCTGTAGCTTGTATTTTTTCAGGAATTTGTCCATTTCATCTGAATTTTCAAATATTCTTGCATACAATTATTTACAATATTTACTTATTACATTTTGTCCAAATGATAAGTGGTGATATGCTCTTTTCCATTTCTGATATGGCTGCCTTGTTTTCTCTCTTATTTATTTTCTGGATCTGTGTAGCTGGAAGTTTATCATTTCTGTTTGTTGTTTGTTTTCTATTTCATTACTTTATCCTCTTTATAAATTTTCTTTTCTTCTACTTACTTCATGTTTACTTTGTTCTCTTTTTTTAAAAGTTTTTATTTAAATTCCAGTAGCATAAAATGTAATTAGTTTCAGGTGTACAATTTAGTGATTCAACACTTCCATACATCACCCTGTGCTCATCACAGCAAGTGCCCTCCTTAGTCCCCATCACCTAGCTCACCCATCCCCCCACCCACCTCCCCTCAGGTAACCATCAGTGTGTTCTCTATAGTTAAGAACCTGTTTCTTGGGGCCCCTGGGTGGCTCAGTCGTTAAGTGTCTGCCTTTGGCTGGGGTCATGATCCCAGCGTCCTAGGATGGAGCCCTGCTTTGGGCTCCCTGCTCCGTGGGAAGCCTGCTTCTCTCTCTCCCACCCCACCTCCTGCTTGTGTTCCCTCTCTCGCTGTGTCTCTCTCTGTCAAATAAATAAATAAAATCTTAAAAAAAAAATCTGTTTCTTGATTTGCCTCCCTCTCTTCCCTCCCCTTTGTTGTTTCTTAAATTCCACATATGAGTGAAATCATATGGTATTTGTCTTTTTCTGACTGACTTATTTCATTTAGCATTTTTCCTTCCTTTTCTAGCTTATCAATCATTAATTTTAGACATTTTATCTTTTTTCCCCAAATTTAAACCTTTAATTTTTCTTCTAACCTCTGTTATTTTAATTCTACAATTTTTCATATGTTGCATTTTCATTATCATTCAGCTAGAAATATTTTCTAATCTCCCTCATTTATTCTTTCACTCATGATTTATATTTAGAAGTGTGTTTTAAAATTTTCAAATATTAAGATTTTCTTCAGTGTATTATTATTTATTTCTAATTTAATTCCACTATGGCCAGACAACTTCCTCTGTATAATTTCAATCATTTTATATTTATGGAAACATGTCTTATGGCCTAAAATACAGTCTACCCTTGTGAGTGTACCATGTGTACTTTAGAAGAATGATGTGTATTATGCAATTGTTTGGGATAGTGTTTTACAAATATTAAGTCAAGATAGTTGATAGTGTTGCTTATGTTATATATATTTTTACTGATTTCTATTTTTAGTTGAGTCAATTGCTGAAACATGGACAGCAATAAATGGACAATAATTGTGAGGTTGTCCATTTATTGCTGTCAAAGTATGTTTCATGCATTTTGAGGCAAATATACATATATCATTATTATGTCTTCCTGATAAATTGCTCCTTTTATCACTCTGAAATGTCCCTCTTTATCTCTGGCATTACTCTTTAACTTGTAGTCTATTTTATCTCATATCAACATAGCCATGCCAGCCTTCTTATGCTTACTGCTTGTATGATACATCTTTTTCCAACCAATTACTTTCAACTTATCTGTATCTTTATATTTAAAATGTGCTGTTTTGAGGTAGGATATAATTATATTTCTTTTACATATGGATAATCTCTGAATTTTAATTGGAGTGTTTAGACCATTATTATTAATATGATTGAGTTTGTTTACCATTGTAATATTTTTACTTTGTCCCCTCTATTTTATTGTTCCTCTGTTTCCTGTCTTCTTTTAGATGTTTGCAATATTTTACATATTAAATTTTATTTATGGTCTTTTTAGATAATGTGTTGTCTGTGTGTGTGTATGTGTGTGTTTTATTTTAATGACTTCTCTAGGGATTTAAATATACATTATCGGGCGCCTGGGTGGCTCAGTTGGTTAAGCGACTGCCTTCGGCTCAGGTCATGAACCTGGAGTCCCTGGATCGAGTCCCGCATCGGGCTCCCTGCTCGGCGGGGAGTCTGCTTCTCCCTCTGACCCTCCCCCTCTCATGCTCTCTCTCTCTCTCATTCTCGCTCTCAAATAAATAAATAAAATCTTTAAAAAAAATATACATTATCAATTTTTCATAGTCCACTTACAGTTAATATTGTACTACTTCTTGGAAAATGTAGACACCTTGGAAACACATAGATCTCTTTACGTCTCCTGACTATTCTTTATGTTCTGGTTCTCATATGTATTAGGACTACATACATTAAAGAACTTTCAAGAAAATGGGTAATGGGTATAAGGAGGGCACTTGTGATGAGCACTAAGTGTTATGTGTAAGTGATGAATCACTAAATTCTATTCCTGAAACCAATACTACACTATATGTTAACTAACTATAATTTAAATAAAAACTTGAAAAAGAAAAAAATTATCAATGTTTTTAGTCCTATTTTTCTGGGCTTGCTGTAACTTTTGAGACTAGGGAAAAAAACCAAACTGTAATATTTTAAACATACCATTTGGCTATGTAAACATCTGCTTAAATGGGACAATGATGAGTTGTCATTACTGTCAAATAAGGTTTTAGTAAATTGCCTTTTTTAGGGGAAATGGATTGAATGATATTAAGGTTATATATATCATTATTTTATCAACTAAGACCTTTAATAAATATATCATTATGATTGATATTGATGAAAATGAATAAAAATGTATTTTTCAAAAAAGTTATAATTTTTGTTTTATTTATTTAAAGATTTATTTATTTACTTTAGAGAGAGAGGATGGGGAGGGGCAGAGGGAGAGGGAGAGGGAGAGAGAAACTCTAAGCAGACCCTGCACTGAGACCTGAAACTGGGCTCGATGTCATGACACTGAGATCACGACCTGAGTCAAAACCAAAACCTGCCACACAGGTGCCCCATAATTTGTGTTTTAAGTAGGCATATGTATTTTATTTTATTTTTTCAACTTCTTATTTAAATTCTAGTTACTTCATATAGTGTACTATTGGCTTCAATACTACACATTAGTGTAGAATTTAAGCATATGTATTTCAAAGAAATTATGAGGGGAAATCATCATTTTATTTAACCACCTATTTACCACTTCTGATGCTCTTGATTTTGTTCTGGAAGATACATGTTTCCCTTCAGCCTCAAGAATTTCTTTTAGCATTTCTTGTAGTGCCGGTCTATGGGGCATGAATTCTCTTAGTTTTCCATTTTTTAAAAATTTCTTTTATTTATTTATTTCCTTATTTTTAAAATTTATTTATTATGTTATGTTAATCACCATACATTACATCATTAGTTTTTGATGTAGTCTTCCATGATTCATTGTTTGCATATAACACCCAGTGTTCCCTTCAGTACATGCCCTCTTTAATACCCATCACCAGGCTAACCCATCCCCCCATGCCCCTCCCCTCAGAACCTTCACTTTGTTTCTCAGAGTCCATAGTCTCTCATGGTTCATCTCCCACTCTGATTCCCCACCTTCATTTTTCCCTTCCTACTATCTTCTTTTTTTTTTTTTTAAACATATACTGTATTATTTGTTTCAGAGGTACAGGTCTGTGATTCAACAGTCTTACACAATTCACAGCGCTCACCATAGCACATACCATCCCCAGTGTCTATCACCCAGTCACCCCATCCTTCCCACCCCACCCCCCACTCCAGCAACCCTCAGTTTGTTTCCTGAGATTAAGAATTCCTCATATCAGTGGGATCATATGATACATGTCTTTCTCTGATTGACTTCTTTAGCTTAGCATAATACCCTCTAGTTCCATCCATGTCATTACAAATGGCAAGAATTTGGGTTTTTTTATGGCTGCATAATATTCCATTGTATATATATACCACATCTTCTTTATCCATTCGTCTGTCGATGGACATCTTGCCTCTTTCCATAGTTTGGCTATTGTGGACATTGCTGCTATAAACATCAGGGTGCACGTACCACTTCAGATCACTACATTTGTATCTTTGGGGTAAATACCCAGTAGTGCAATTGCTGGGTCGTAGGGTAGCTCTATTTTCAACTTTCTGAGGAACCTCCACACCGTTTTCCAGAGTGGCTGCACCAGCTTGCATGCCCACCAACAGTGTAGGAGGGTTCCCCTTTCTCCACATCCCCGCCAAAATCTGTCATTTCCTGACTTGTTAATTTTAGCCATTCTGACTGGTGTGAGGTGGTATCTCACTGAGGTTTTGATTTGGATTTCCCTGATGCCGAGCGATGTTGAGCACTTTTTCATGTGTCTGTTGGCCATTTGGATGTCTTCTTGGAAAAATGTCTGTTCGTGTCTTCTGCCCATTTCTTGATTGATTATTTGTTCTTTGCGTGTTGAGTTTCATTAAGTTCTTTATAGATTTTGGATACTAGTCCTTTATCTGATGTGTCATTTGCAAATATCTTCTCCCATTCTGTCGGTTGTCTTTTGGTTTTGTTGACTTTTTCCTTTGCTGTGCAAAAGCTTTTTATCTTGATGAAGTCCCAATAGTTCATTTTTGCCCTTGCTTCCCTTGCCTTTGGTGATGTTTCTAGGAAGAAGTTGCTGCAGCAGAGGTCGAAGAGGTTGCTGCCTGTGTTCTCCTTTAGGATTTTGATGGACTCCTGTCTCACATTTAGGTCTTTCAACCATTTTGAGTCTATTTCTGTGTGTGGTGTCAGGAAATGGTCCAGTTTCATTGTTCTACATGGGGCTGTCCAATTTTCCCAGCACCATTTGTTGAAGAGACTGTCTTTTTTCCATTGGACATTCTTTCCTGCTTTGTCGAAGATTAGTTGACTGTAGAGTTGAGGGTCCATTTCTGGACTCTCTGTTCTGTTCCATTGATCTATGTGTCTGTTTTTGTGCCAGTACCATACTGTCTTGATGATGACAGCTTTGTAATAGAGCTTGAAGTCTGGAATTGTGATGACACCAGCTTTGCTTTTCTTTTTCAACATTCCTCTGGCTATTCGGGATCTTTCCTGGTTCCATACAAATTTTAGGATTATCGGTTCCATTTCTTTGAAAAAGGTGGATGGTGTTTTGATAGGGATTGCATTAAATGTGTAGATTGCTCTAGGTAGCATTGACATCTTCACAATATTTGTTCTTCCGATCCATGAGCATGGAACGTTTTTCCATTTCTTTGTGTCTTCCTCAATTTCTTTCATGTGTATTTTATAGTTTTCTGAGTACAGATTTTTTGCCTTTTTGGTTAGATTTATTCCAAGGTATCTTCTGGTTTTGGGTGCAATTGTAAATGGGATGGAATCCTTAATTTCTCTTTCTTCTGTCTTGTTGTTGGTGTATAGAAATGCCACTGATTTCTGTGCATTGATTTTATATCCTGCCACTTGACTGAATTCCTGTATGAGTTCTAGCAGTTTTGGGGTGGAGTCTTTTGGGTTTTCCACATAAAGTATCATATCATCTGCAAAGAGTGAGAGTTTGACTTCTTCTTTGCTGATTTGGATGCCTTGTATTTCTTTTTGTTGTCTGATTGCTGTGGCTAGGACTTCTAGTACTATGTTGAATAGCAGTGGTGATAGTGGACATCCCTGCCGTGTTTCTGACCTTAGGGGGAAAGCTCTCAGTTTTTCCCCATTAAGAATGATATTCGCTGTGGGTTTTTCATAGTTGGCTTTTCTGATATCGAGGTATGTACCCTCTATCCCTATACTCTGAAGAGTTTTGATCAAGAAAGGATGCTGTACTTTGTCAAATGCTTTTTCTGCATCTATTGAGAGGATCATATGGTTCTTGTTCTTTCTTTTATTAATGTATTGTATCACATTGATTGATTTGTGGTTGTTGAACCAACCTTGCAGCCCAGGAATAAATCCCACTTGGTCGTGGTGAATAATCCTTTTAATGTACTGTTGGATCCTATTGGCTAGGATTTTGGTGAGAATTTTTGCATCCATGTTCATCAGGGATATTGGTCTGTAATTCTCCTTTTTGATGGGGTCTTTGTCTGGTTTTGGGATCAAGGTAATGGTGGCCTCATAAAACGAGTTTGGAAGTTTTCCTTCCATTTCTATTTTTTGGAACAGTTTCAGAAGAGTAGGTATTAATTCTTCTTTAAATGGTTGGTAGAATTCCGCTGGGAAGCCATCTGGCCCTGGGCTTTTGTTTGTTGGGAGATTTTTGATGACTGCTTCAATTTCCTTAGTGGTTATAGGTCTGTTCAGGTTTTCTATTTCTTCCTGGTTCAGTTTTGGTAGTTGATACATCTCTAGGAATGCATCCATTTCTTCCAGATTATCTAATTTGCTGGCATACAGTTGCTCATAATATGTTCTTATAATTGTTTGTATTTCTTCAGTGTTGGTTGTGATCTCTCCTCTTTCATTCATGATTTTATTTATTTGGGTCCTTTCTCTTTTCTTTTTGATAAGTCTGGCAAGGGGTTTACCAATCTTATTAATTCTTTCAAAGAACCAGCTCCTAGTTTTGTTGATCTCTTCTACTGTTCTTTTGGTTTCTATTTCATTGAATTCTGCTCCAAGCCTTATTATTTCTCTTCTCCTGCTGGGTTTAGGCTTTATTTGCTGTTCTTTCTCCAGCTCCTTTAGGTGTAGGGTTAGGTTGTGTATTTGAGACCTTTCTTGTTTCTTGAGAAAGGCTTGTATTGCTATATACTTTCCTCTTAGGACTGCCTTTGCTGCATCCCAAAGATTTTGAACAGTTGTGTTTTCATTTTCTAAAAATGTCTTTATTTCATCTCCATTATTGAAGAATATTTTCACTAGTTATAAAATTCTGGATTGACATTTCTTTCTTCCCACACATTAAAGATATCATGAAACTATCTTCTGGTCTCTACAGTTTTTGATAAGACATTTGCAGTCATCCAAATCATTGTTTGTCTCTATGTAATTACTATGTCATGTTTCTCTGTATGCTTTTTTAAAAAATCATCAATTCAATTTTATGCATATTTGAGCAGAGCAAAGATAACAAGGGGAGGCTGTTACAGTAGAAATGGTTGCCAATATTGTAGCCACAGAAGGATAAACTAAAAACCTCAGTGGTGACTACAAGAGACACAAATGTGCTGTAGAGATAGGGGATTACCACCAGCACCTGATCCACCCTTTATGACATGATGACAGGGTAGAGTGGGTTACAGATGACCATTGTAAGGGTCATAGGACATAGCTGACAGAATGAACCGCTCACTAATAATGAACCTAATGAAAGCTCCCTGGGTGGTGCACAAATAATAGGAGCTCGTATTTGCTTCCACAGCAAAACTTACATTTTGTGTCCCACAGTTGTTGAATAACGCAGATCAGTGACAGCCAGGAGTTTGAGGAAGAAGTAAACCAGTGTTTGTAGCCCAGAGTCTATCTTGGTGAGAATGATCAAGCTCAGGTTACCCACCATTGAGATCAGGTAAACAGTGAGGAAGAGTCTCAGCAATGGAGCCTGCAGCTCAGAGACTCCTGTGATTCCCAATGAAATGAATTCTTTCCACAGTATTAGACTGTGTTTGTCCATGCAAACCATTCAGGAAACCTACACTCTGAGGAGGAATCTCTCTGTGCTCCCATGTGTTCCTAACACACCCAGTGAGAAAGATGTATGGGTGTCTTTCCTGCTTTGATGCTCTCCCCGAGGAGAAAGAATGCAAGTTAATTAAACCAAAGGTTTTAAAAGCATCAAAGGAAGTTATGGTGTATCTGCTAATTATACAGGATATCTTTATATTCCTCTACAAATAAAGTTCTGTTAGAAAACTTTCCATAGTGTCTCCTGGTTAAGTGTTTCTACTGTAACCCAGATCTGGAATCAACATATTGTATCATAGGAAAGGTATTTTCATTTTTCTTCAACCCCAAATTTCAACCCCTAGACTTTATGTCTGGGGACAGAATGAAGATGTTTGAATGATGCTGACTGCATCCTTAAAAAATTTACAAGTAATAACAATATATATGGAAACGTGTTTTGCCTTATTTTTAGTGTTTAAACTTACTATTGAAGTATAATGTACATGTTAACAAATCCGTACATCATACATTTTTACGAATCCAGCACAACTATGTAATCAGAATCCAGATTAAATGGCTAGACAATAACAAAAATAAAACATTCAGGACCCCAGAAGAATCCTTCATTCTCCTATCACACACATAAACACACAGGAATAACCATTATTCTGCCTTCTAACAGCATAAATTATTTTCAGCTATTTTTGTTAATTTATATAAAAAAAATACTATACGTCTTATTGTTTTGGTTGGGCTTCTTTCAGTTAATATGTTGTTATAGGTAGTTCTAGATTACTCATTCTCATGTCTGTGTACAATGCCCTTTTAAGAGTCTTTCTTTGTTTTTCTTTCTTTGTTTTTCTTTCTTTCTTCTTTCTTTCTCTCTTTCTTCTTTTCTTTCTTTCTTTCTTTTTCTTCTTTCTCAGTAGTTTTGTTATTATGTACTTAGGACTGATTTTCTTCGAATGTATTCTCTTTGGAATTCTCTGAATTTTAAAATTTATGTCTTTCATTGAATTTGATAAGCTTTCAGCCATTATTTTATCACTTTTTTTTCTGCCCCATTTTTTTTCTCCATTTCTCCATTTTGACATAAGCCAAACCTCTTTATACAGTCCCACAAATCTCTGAGAATCTGTTCTTTTCAACCTGTTCTCTTTTCCAGACTGTATAATTTCTATAAATCTATATTTAAGCTCACTTTTTCTTTCCTCTGTCACCTCCATTCTTTTCTTAAGCCCACCTAATAAAGTTTTTCAGCTATTGTATTTTTTATTTCTAAAATTTCCTTTTGGTTCTTCTTTTTTAATACTTTCTATTTCTCTGCTGAGGTTTCCTGAATTTTCATTAATTTCTAGGGCATTTTATTTCATTGAATATAGTTATAATGCTGCTTTAAAGTCCTTGTATGATAATTCTGACATTGGGTCATCTCGAGGTTGGCCTCAGCTAATTGTATTCTCCCTTGGGAATTAGTCACATTGTCCCTTTTTTTTGTGTGTGTAATACATTAATTTTAGATTGTACCCTGAATATCGTGGACATTATGTTGTAGAGGCTCTGGGTTCTTTTAGAGTTATCTGAAGAATGTTGATGTTTCGTTTTCTCAGACACTAAAACAAGAAACTCACCTTATTGCCAGTTGTTTTTCTAAGTTTTGACTACCCTACTTTATATGTCTTATTTTGTTCATACTTCAGAATTCTCAGGGTTGTTGTTGTTGTTGTTTTTGTCTAAGTTAATAGTTGCTGCTTGTGGGAAAAATTGGTCTATAAGGGGGTTTATGTTGCCATATCTGAGGCAGGACCTTCCTGATTCCTTAAAGGTAAATTTGATATTTGAAATTTCTATTTATACCCCTAAGAGATTGATAACTGAGTGTAACCATTTACCAGTATATTCATCGAGGTCTAAGATTGTGAAAATACATTCACACTGACTCCAAGGATATAGTGAGCAATCTGTTAAATATGAACAATTATTTCCCCAGAAGTCATGCCTTGAAATCAGTCTTGTAATTCTATTCTTACAATCTTTTCTGTTCTTGTAATTAATATTGCTCAACCAAATCAAAGCGTAATTGGGCAAAGAATAGTCTCAGGATCCCTGTGTTTAGACCCTCTTTTATTGACTTTGAGAGTAACTTGGTCATGAAATAAAGTTTAAGATGCTAAATAAACGTAGCTATCACCAACAAAACCATAACCTTTATTTTGTGTTTTACTCCATAATGTCCAAATACAGTATGGACAATCCAACTGAATTCCTGGTTTAGGTAAAAGATATAACTCTCCCAAAGGCATGAATATTGGAAAATTCTGGGTTGATGATTGTGACCCTTATCCTTAAGAAAACTAGAACTCCTGTTTTCAGAGAACTCTCCTGCAAATATCTGCCCCTCTGGCACATGTCCTGAAATCAATAAAAAATTCTTCTTCATGTATACCGCAGGTTTTGCTGCTTCTGTGCCATGTTTTGGGACAAGTTATTTAGCATGCTGGCTCTTTAAGGATGGAGACTTTGTTTCTTATAGCCCAGCAGCTCTCCCAGAGTTAAGCCCTATTGATTTTTAAAGCTCTCAGTTAAACCTTGCTGATTTTCAAGATCAGACATTATGGGGGCTCATCTTCTCAGTGTAGCTCTCCAGGGCTGGGGGTGCACAGTGTGGGGCCTATTTCCCTTGCTCCTTCATGCTTGTGATGTCCCTCCTGTTTGTGGTTAGTCGTGCTGAGGGTTAGGTTCCTAACCATGTCTCTAACCCTCCACCTTTTTAGAAAAAGATTTTTATTTATTTATTTGACAGAGAGAGAGAGGGAGAGAGAGAGCTCAAGCACAAGCAGGGGGAGTGGCAGGCAGAGGGAGAAGCAGGCTCCCCACTGAGCAGGGAGCCTGACACGGGGCTTGATCTCAGGATCTTGGGATCATGACCTGAGCCAAAGGCAAATGCTTAACCAGCTGAGCCACCCATGTGCCCCTCCACCTTTTTAAATGTAGCCTTTTCTCTATAACTAGCTGTGAAAGATCTTTTCTGCCAGTTTTCAGAGTTAGCTGCAATACATGTATTTGTTGCCTCAGTGTGTCCATGAGACAAGGTGAGCTCAGGATCCTCCTATCCATCTACCTGATCTCTGGTCATAAAAAAGAATGAGATCTTGTTATTTATGACAACATGAATGGACCTGGAGTGTATTTTTTTTTTTTAAAGATTTTATTTATTTATTTGAGACAGAAAGAATGAGAGAGACAGAGAGCACATGAGAGGGGGGAGGGTCAGAGGGAGAAGCAGGCTCCCTGCCAAGCAGGGAGCCCGATGCGGGACTCGATCCCTGGACTCCAGGATCATGACCTGAGCCGAAGGCAGTCGCTTAACCAACTGAGCCACCCAGGCGCCCCCTAGAGTGTATGTTAAGTGAAATAAGTCAGACAGAATAAGACAAATTCCATATCATTTCACTTATATGTGAAATCTAAAAAACAAAACAAATGAACAAACAAACAAACAAACAAAAACAGAAACAGACTCATAAATACAGAGAAAAAATGGTGGTTGCTAGAGGGGAGGGGATGGGGGGAAGGGCAAAATAGGTGAAGAGGATTCAGAGGTCACAGATAAATAAGATAAATAAGTCACAGAGATAAAAAGTACAGCATAGGGAATATGGTCAATAATATCATAATAATGTTGTTTGGTTACAGATGGTGACTGCACTTACCATGGTGAGCATTGAGTAAAGTATAGAATTGTCAAATCACAATGTTGTACACTTGAAGCTAATGTAACATTGTATGTCAACTATACATCAATAATAATATAAAAAGAGAACTGGACTTCTGTAGTTATTCCTTTTAAAATGTCAAGATTAGATCTATAATTAGGGGCTTTTTCGATGCTCTTAAGAATCAGAGTAGTACAAGCTAAAATTTAATGTGTACTTAAAATGTACATCAGGCACTATTCTAAGTACTTTGTGTGTAGCATCTCATTTAATCTTCACAATAACCATGTGAAATAGGTATTATTATTATACCCCCTTTGCAGATAAAAAAATGTAAGCATGGGTTTGAATTATGGTTCTTCCATGTGCAGGAGGAACGGATGAGGTAAGGCTGAATTTAGGTATACATACGTACTTGAGAAATTCCATTATAATAGTGTCTGTATCCATTAGAAAAATTTGGTTCTAAATACAAGAAAACCTAATGTACTCTTTCTCAAGTAAAACCATCAAATTGGATGACTTATGCTTTGGTAAATAATGTCCTACAGAGGCTTATTCAAAGAATTATGTATTTTTCTCATATACCAAGAAGTCTGTAAATAGGTTGCTGCAAGTTTGATAAACAGCCTGACAATATCACCATTTTTACATTTTTTCTTGAATTTCCCTCATGCTTGTCACTACATGGCTGCATGATAGTGCTGCACCTCTAGAAACCAAATTTAAATTCAATGCAGAAGAAATGGATGAGCAGTGCCACCCATATATGTTCCCTTTATCAAAAACCCAAAAGTTTTCTGGAACATCATTAGCAAAATTTCACTTATATCTCATTGACGAAACTGCCATGTGGCCATATCCATTTACAAGGTAGAATAGTAAAGTGAATATTCAGATTTTCTAAGCTTTAGAATGGCAATCCACAAGGAAAAAGATACAACTGGGAATGAATGTTAGTTCAACCAATAAACAGTGTCTGCCACACTCCATTTCTCTGTAACTCTTAGTTTTTTCTTTTTACTGTGTGAACTTTATCCTTAAGTTGGCCCTCATATAGTGGCAAGATACCTGCTGTAGCTCCAAACCTCACATTATACTACCATTTCCTAGAAGAGAGAGAGAGAGAGAGTCTCTTTTACCAGTAAAATATTTTTTGCATCTCCCTGGCTGTGAATGAATTACATGCCAGTTCCTAAACTAATTACTAGGACCAGGATGTTTACGAATGTGAGAAGGGTAATTTCCAAAAGGGAATTCAAAGAACTGTTATCTGAATAAAGGGGTAATGGATGCTGAGAAGCAAAGAAGTAATCCACTACTTATCTCATTCTAACCATCCACTCTAAATATCTGTGACTCCTTTTCCCCTTGGCATTACGGACAGTATGGTTAGATTGTGCTGATTAATACAGTATGGCTATCAGCATGTAGTTGACTATTATATGTGAAAACTAATGGTCCAGAGCTTTCCCTAGCCAGTGAATATTTTACATCAAAACCTAAGATGTTAAACAGTACCCACAAAGGACTATAGCCAACATCATAATAATGAAAGACTGAATGCTTGTTCCCATTAAGACTGAAAAGAAATCAAGGATATTCACTTACACCACTCTGTACTGGAAGTCATAGCCAGTGAAATTAAGCAAGAAAAACAAATATAAAGCAAACAGATTAGAAAAGAAGAAATGTAACCCTCTATTCACAGACAATAAGATTGTGTAGAGAATCCCCCCCGCAAAAGAAATACTAGTAATGAAAAATAAAATAACAGAAATGAATAATGTTTTGAGGGGATCATCAGAATTGACAGCTCTGAGGAAAAAAAATCAGTGGATGGTTGCCAGAGGTGGGTGTGGGTGTAGGAAAATGGGAGAAGGGGGTCAAAAGGTATAAACTTGTAGTTATAAAATAAATAAATCATGGTGATATAATGTACAGCATGGTGACTATAGTTAATACTGTACTGCATATTTGAAAATTGCTAAGAGAGTGCATCTTAAAAATTCTTATCACACAAAAAAATTTGTAACCATATATGGTGATTGATGATAACTAGACCGGTGGTGGTGATCATTCACAATATATGCAAATATGAAATTATTATGTTGTACACCTGAAACTAATATAATGTTATAGGTCAATTATACCTCAATAAAAAGATCAGTGGACTTGAAGATAGATTAAATTGAAATGCAAAGAGAAAAAAGAGACCAAAATATAGCCAAAAGATATGGGACAATATCGAATGTTCTGACATAATTTATTTTATTTTATTTTTTATTTTTTATATTATTTTTTTAAATTTTTTTAATTATTTAAATTCAATTTAGTTAACATATAAAGTATTATTAGTTTCAGGGGTAGAATTTAGTGATTCATCAGTTGCATATAATACCCAGTGCTCATTACCTCAACTGCCCTTAATGCCCATTACCCAATTACCCAATCCCCCCATCCACCTCCCCTCCAGCACCCTCCATTTGTTCCCTATACTTAAGAGTCTCTTATGGTTTGCCTCCCTCTCTTTTCATCTTATTTTATTTTTCCTTCCATTCCCCTATGTTCATCTGTTTTGTTTCTTAAATTCCACATATGAGTGAGATCATGGCATTTGTCACTCTCTGACTGACTTATTTTGTTTAGCATTATTCCCTCTAGTTGCATCCATGTGGTTGCAAATGGCAATATTTCATTCTTTTTGATGGCTGAATAATATTCCATTGTATAAATATACCACATCTTTTTTTAATTGAATTTAATTTTATTATGTTATGTTAGTCACCATACAATACATCCTTAGTTTTTGATATAGTGATCCATGATTCGTTGTTTTGGTATAACACCCAGGGCTCCATGTATACCACATCTTCTTTATCCATTCATCATTTGAAGGACATCGGGGCTCTCTCCATAGTTTGGCTATTGTGGACATTGCTGTTATAAACTTTGGGGTGCAGGTGCCCCTTCGGATCACTATGTCTGTATCCTATGGATAAATACCTAATAGTGCAATTGTTGGGTCATAGGTCATATTTTTAACTTTTTGAAGAACCTCCATACTGTTTTCCAGAGTGGCTGCACCAGTTTGCATTCCCACCAACAGTTCATGAGGGTTCCCCTTTTTCTACATCCTCGCCAACATCTGTTGTTTCCTGAGTTGTTCTTAAGTCATTGTGACCAATATGGGTGGTCTCATTGTGGTTTTGATTTGTATTTCCCTGATGCCCAGGGATGTTGAGCCTTTTTTCATGTGCCTGTTGGCCATTTGTAAGTCTTTGGAGAAATGTCTGTTCATGTCTTCTATTTCTTGACTGGATTTTTTGTTTTTGTGGGTGTTGAGTTTGGTAAGTTCTTTAAAGATTTTGGATACTAGCCCTTTATCTGATAAGACATTAGCAAATATCTTCTCCCATTCTGTCAGTTGTCCTTTGGTTTTTGTCGACTGTTTCCTTGCTGTGCAAAAGCTTTTTATCTTGATGAAGTCCCAATAGTTCATTTTTGCCTTTGTTTCCCTTGCCTCTAGAGACGTGTCTAGCAGGAAGTTGCTGTGGCCAAGGTGACAGAGAGGTCACAGAGGTTGCTTCATGTGTTCTCCTTTAGGATTTTGATGGATTCCTGTCTCACATTTAGGTCTTTCATCCATTTAAGTCTATTTTTGTGTATGGTGTAAGTCATTCTTCTGCATGTGGCTGTCCAATTTTCTGAATACCACTTGTTGAAGAGACTTTTTTCCATTGGATATTCTTTCCTGCTTTGTCAAAGATTAGTTGACCATAGAGTTGAGAGTCCATTTCTGGGTTCTCTAATCTGTTCCACTGATCTACGTGTCTGTTTTTGTGCCAGTACCATACTGTCTTGATGATTACAACTTTGTAATTGAGCTTAAAGTCCAGAATTGTGATGCCTCCAGTTTTGGTTTTCTTTTTTCAACATTCCTTTGCCTATTCAGGGTCTTTTCTGGTTCCATACAAATTTTAGGATTGTTTGTTCCACCTCTGTGAAAAATGTTCATGGTATTTTGATAAGGATTTCATTGAATGTATAGATTGCTTTCAGTAGCATAGACATTTTAACGATATTTGTTCTTCTAATCCATGAGCATGGAATATTTTTCCATTTCTTTGTGTGTTCCTTAATTTCTTTCATAAGTGTTCTATAGTTTTCAGAGTCCAGGTCCTTTAACTCTTTGGTTAGGTTTATTCTTATGGTTTTTGGTGCAATTTTAAATGGGATTGATTCCTTGATTTCTCTTTCTTCTGCTTCATTGTTTAGTGTATAGAAATGCAACTGACTTCTGTGCATTGATTTTATATCCCTAGACTTTGCTGAATTCCTGTATCAATTTTAGCAATTTTGGGGTGGAGACTTTTGGGTTTTCTACATAGAGTATCATGTTTTCTGCAAAGAGTGAGAGTTTGACTTCTTCTTTGACAATTTGGATGCCTTTTATTTCTTTTTGTTGTCTGATTGCTGAGGCTAGGACTTCTAATACTATGTGGAACAACAGTGGTGAGAGTGGGAATCTCTGCCGTGCTCCCTGACCATAGGGTTAAAGCTCTCAGTTTTTCCCCATTGAGGATGATATTCACTACTGGTTTTTCCTATATGGCTTTTATAATATTGAAATATGTTCCCTCTATCCCCACACTGTGAAAAGTTTTTTTTTTTAATCAAGAAAGGATGCTGTATTTTGTCAAATGCTTTTTTCTGCATCTATTGAGATGATCATATGGTTCTTGTCCTTTCTTTTACTAATGTGGTGTACCACATTGATTTGTGGATGTTGAACCACACTTGCAGCCCAGGAATAAATCCCACTGGGTCGTGGTGAATAAATCCTTTAATGTACTGTTGGATCCTATTGGCTAATATCTTGGTGAGCATTTTTGCGTCCATGTTCATCAGGGATATTGGTCTGTAATTCTCCTTTTGGGGGGGGTCTTTGTCTGGTGTTGGGATCAAGGTAGTGTTGGTCTCATAGAATGCGTTTGGAAGTTTTCCTGCCATTTCAGTTTTTTGAAACAGCTTCAGAAGAAAAGGTATTAATTCTTCTTTAAATGTTTGGTAGAATTCCCCTGGGAAGCCATCTGGCCCTGGGCTTTTGTTTGTTGGGAGATTTTTGATTACTCATTCAATTTCTTTGCTGATTATGGGTCTGTTCAGCTTTTCTATTTCTTCCTGTTTCAGTTTTGGCAGTTTACATGTCTCTAGGAATGCATCCATTTCTTCCAGATTGCCTAATCTGTTGGCATATAGTTGCTCATAATATGTTCTTATAATTGTTTGTATTTCTTCAGTGTTGGTTGTGATCTCTCCTCTTTCATTCATGATTTTATCTATTTGAGTCTTTTCTCTTTTCTTTTTGATAAGTCTGGCTAGGGGTTTATTGATCTTTTTTTTTTTTTTAAGATTTTATTTATTTATTTGACAGAGAGAGAGATAGCCAGAGAGGGAACACAAGCAGGGGGAGTGGGAGAGGGAGAAGCAGACTTCCCGCCGAGCAGGGAGCCCAATGCGGGGCTCGATCCCAGGACCCCGGGATCATGACCTGAGCTGAAGGCAGACGCTTAACGACTGAGCCACCCAGGCGCCCCGGGGTTTATTGATCTTATTAATTCTTTTAAGGAACTGGCTCCTAGTTTCATCGATCTGTTCTACTCGTTTTTTATTTTTTTTGTTTATTTTTTACTTCTATGTCATTGATTTCTGCTCTAATCTGTATTATTTCTTTTCTCCTGCTGGATTTATGCTTTATTTGCTGTTCTTTTTCCAGATCCTTTAGATGTAAGGTTAGGTTGTGTTTTTGAGACTTTTCTTGTTTTTTGAAGGTCTGTATTTCTATATAATTCCCTCTTAGGACTGCCATTGCTGCATCCCAAAGGTTTTGAACTGTTGTGTTTTCATTTTTGTTTGTTTCCATTTATTTTAAAAATCTTTAATTTCCTGGTTGACCCATTCATTCTTTAGTAGGATGCTCTTTAACCTCCATGTATTTGTGGTCCTTCCAAATTTTTTCTTATGGTTGACTTCCAGTTTTAAAGCACTGTGGTCTGAAAAGATGCATGGTATTATCTCAATCTTTTGGTACCAGTTGAGACCTGATTTGTGACCCAGTATGTGATCTATTCTGGAGAATGTTCCATGTACACTCAAGAAGAATGTGTATTCTGCTGTTTTAGGATGAAATTCTCTGACTGTATCTGTGAAGTCTATCTGGTCCAGTGTGTCATTCAAAGCCCTTGTTTCCTTGTTGATCTTCTTAGATGATCTGTCCTTTGCTGTGAGTGAGGTGTTAAAGTCCCCTACTCTTATTGTATTATTGTCAATGAGTTTCTTGAATTTTGTTATTAATTTGTTTATATATTTGGCTGCTCCCATGTTAGGGCATAAATATTTACATTTGTTAGAACTTCTTGTTGGATAGACCCTTTAATTATGATATAGTGTTCTTCTTCATCTCTTATTACAGTTTTTGGTTTAAAATTGAGTTTGTCTGCTATAAGGTTTGCCATCCTAGTTCTTTTTTGATGTTCATTGGCATGATAAATGGTTCTCGACCCCTTCACTTTCAATCTGGAGGTGTCTTTGGGTCTAAATTGAGTCTCTTGTAAGCAGCATATCAATAAGTCTTGGGGGTTTTTTTTTGTATCCATTCTGATACCCTATGTCTTTTGATTGGAGCATTTAGTCCATTTACATTCAGAGTAATTATTGAAAGATATGAATTTAGTGCTATTGTATTACCTGTAAAGTCACTGTTCCTATAGATTGTGTCTTTTCCTTTCTGGTCTTTGTTACTTTTGGGCTCTCTCTCCACTCAAAGGATCTTTAATATTTCTTGCAGGGATGGTTTAGTGTTCACAAGTTTCTTAATTTTTTGTTTGTCCTGGAAACAATTTATCTCTCTTTTTATTCTTAATGACAGCTTTGCTGGATAAAGTATTCTTAGTTGCATATTTTTCCCATTTTATCCCATTGAATATATCATGCCAGTCTTTTTTGGCCTGCCAGGTCTCTGTGAACAGGTCTGCTGCCAGGCTTATGTGTCTACCCTTATAGGTTAAGGACCTCTTGTCACAAGATGCTTTCAAGATTTTCTCTTTATCTTTGAAATTTGCAAGCTTCACTACAATATGGCAAGTTGTGACCTATTTTTGTTGATTTTGAGGGCAGTTCTCTGTGCCTCTTGCACTTGAACGCCTGTTTCCTTCCTCAGATTAGGGAAGTTCCCAGCTATAATTTGTTGAAAAAACCTTCTGCCCTTTTCTTCCACTCCTCATCTTCTGGGACCCCTAATATACAGAAATTATTTTGCTTTATGGAATTGCTGAGTTCTATAAGTCTCCCTTCGTGATCTAATAGTTTTCTTTCTCTCTACTTTTAAGCTTCCTTATTTTCCATTATTTTGTCTTCTATATCACTGATTCTCCTGCTTCATTCATCCTCATTTCTATGGTATCCACTTGGGAATGCATCTCCGTAATAGCATTTTTAATTTTGGCTTGACTAGATTTTAGTTCTTTCATCTCTACAGTAAGGGATTTTCTAGTGTCTCCTATACTTTTTTGAAGCCCAGCTAGTATCTTTATAATCGTTTCAAATTCTAGTTCAGACATCTTACCTATATCCATATTGATTAAATTCCTGGCAGTGAGTACCACCTCCTGTTCTTTCTTTTGGGATAAATTTCTCTTCTTGTCATTTTGTCCAGAAAAGAAAGGAAGAAAAAAAAAAGAAAAAACAACAATAATAAGAACAACAACAACAAAACTTCAGGTGACATCATTTTAATTAGAATCTCAGAAAGAGAAGAGAAAGGGTGATGCAGAAAAAGTGTTTAAAGAAATGATGACTGAGAACTTTTGAAAATTAATGACAGACACCAAACCACATTTTCATAAACTCAGAGTACTCTAAACAGGAATGAAGATGCTAAGCATATGATATTCAAACAGCTGGAAACAAAAGACAAAGAGAAAATCTTGAAGGCAGAGACAAAAGAATAACAGACTGCCTGTTGGAAACCATGCAAGTCAGGAGACAATAGAGGGATCATTTAAATGTGTAGAAAGAAGAAACTTTTAATCTAGCATTCTTTGCCCAGAAAAAAATTCTTTTAAAAATGAAGGTAAAGGGCGCCTGGGTGGCTCAGTTGGTTAAGCGACTGCCTTCGGCTCGGGTCACGATCCTGGAGTCCTGGGATTGAGTCCCGCATCAGGCTCCCTGCTCGGCAGGGAGTCTGCTTCTCCCTCTGACCCTCCCCCCTCTCATGTGCTCTCTCATTCTCTCTCTCAAATAAATAAAATCTTTAAAAAAAAAAATGAAGGTAAAATACTGTATCAGAGAAGCCAAAACTGAGATAATTCATTGTCAGAAGGCCCACTCTACAAGATAAAAGGAAGTTTTTAATGCAGAAATAATACTGTATCAGATAAACGTGGGACTGACTACATGAGGAAATAAACAATGCTGAAAATGAAATAAAATTTAAAATTGAATTATTTACTCTTTCTTATGTTTATTGGTTTAAATGATAACACCATCTAGGGAAAATAGTAACAATTTATTATATTTTCATAACATATATAAAAGTGGAAGTTATTCCAACTAAAGCACAAAGGATAAGAAGGACTAAAAATTGGGAATATACTGTTGTAAAGTCTTATACTCCTTGTGAAGTGGGAAAATAATATTTGCTAGTAGACTCTGATTAAAATATGAATATCATACTGTGAGTAACCACTAAAAATTTATTAAAATGGAGTATAAATAGTACATCAAGAGGAGATAAAATAGAAGTTTAAAGTGTTCAGCTAAAAGAAGAGAAAGCAGAAAAGGAGGAATAAAGAAACAGAGATGACATAGAACAATTAGAAAACAGCTATCAAGATGGCAGATTTTAATTCAAGCATATCAATAATCACAGTAAGCATTAAATGTGAAAAATCTAAACATACCAGTTTAAAGGCAGAGAGTGTCATATTGGATTAAAAAAATTCAAGACCCAACTGTATGCTGTTTACAAGAAAACTACTTTAATTATAAAGACATACATAAGTTAAACATAAAAGGATAGAGAAAGATATATAATGCAGACATTAAACAAAACAAAACTATAGTGGTTACACTATCAGACAAAAAAGTCTTCAGAAAAGGAGTATTAACAGGGATATAGAGGGACATTACACATGATGAAGGGATAAATTCTCCAAAAGACATAATCTTAAGTGTTTACACTCTTTACAACAGAGCTTCAGAATCCATAAGGCAAAATCACAAATTACTGTAACTAAAAAAAGTATATAAGTCTACAGTTATAGTTGGAGACTTCAACACTTCTTTTGTAGCAGCTGGTAAGACAAGTAAACAGAAAATCAGTAAGGATATAGAAGACTTGGGGTGCCTGGGTGGCTCAGTCAGTTAAGTTTGGCTCAGGTCATGGTCCCAGGGGCCTGGGATCAAGCCCCACATGGGGCTCCCTGCTCAGCTGGCAGCCTGCTTCTCCCTCTCGCTCTGCCCCTCCCCCCTGCTCATGCTCTCTCTCTCTTTCTCTCTCTCTCAAATACATAAAATCTTTAAAAAAAGAAGACCTGAACAACAAGACTTGGTTTACATTTATAAAACACTCCACCTAACAAAAGCAGAATACAATTTCTTTTCACGTGCACATGGAATATTCACCATTATTAATCATACTTTGTGCCATAAAACAAGCCTCAATAAATTTAAGATTATTAGTCATATAATGTTCTTTATAAATAGAAGAAGAAACACTTCTCAACTTATTTTATGAGGCAAGCATTACTCTAATACCAAATCAAAGATATTACAAAAAAGAAACTAGAAGCCAATATTTCTCATAAACACAGATGCAAAAATACTCAAAATATTAGCAAATCAAATCTAACAATGTATAAAATGCATAATACATCATGACCAAGGTGGTAGTGGTTTATTCTAGTAATGAAAGGCTGGTTCAACATTTGAAAATCAATGTAATTCACCATATTAGTAATATAAGAAAAAGTATATGATAATTTAAATAGATGCAGAGAAAGCATCTAAGAGAATTAAGCATCTATTCATGATATTTTAAAAACTCCCAGAAAGCTAGGACTAGAGGGAAACTTCCTTAACATGATAAAGGGGATACAGTCAAAGCTGACAGTTAATACCATACTTAATGATGAGATGGAATGCTTTCTCTGAAAGATGAAAAACAAAGTAGGGAAATACTTTCTTATAATTAATGCTTATTCAACAAAATACTGGAAGTCCCGATCAATGCAATAAGGGAAAACAAAAATAAAATGCATAGAGATTGAAAGAGAATAAATAAAACTATGTACTTTCAGGTGACAATTATTTAATGAAGAAAATACCAAAGAATCTACAAAAAAGATCCTAGACTTAATATATGAGTTTAATAAGGTCATAAGATACTAAGTCAGCATAGAAAATTCAATTATATTTCTTTTTTTTTTTAAAGATTTTATTTATTTATTTGAGAGAGAGAGAATGAGAGAGAAAGCACATGAGAGGGGGGAGGGTCAGAGGGAGAAGCAGACTCCCCGCCGAGCAGGGAGCCCGATGCGGGACTCGATCCTGGGACTCCAGGATCATGACCTGAGCCGAAGGCAGTCGCTCAACCAACTGAGCCACCCAGGCGCCCCAATTATATTTCTGTAGACAAGAAATGCACAAATGGGTTTCAAAGTTTTAAAAATACCACTTATAATAGCACAAAAATGAAACACTTAGATATAAATCTAATAAAATATGTGCACTGTCTGTATGCTGATAACTAAAAAACATTGCTGAAAGAAATCAAAGAAAGCCTAAATAAATGGAGACCTATACCATATTCAATATTGAAGATTCAATATTGGTAAGATGTCAGCTCTCAATTTGATCTTTAAATTCAATACAATCCCAGAAGTCTTTTTTTGTACATAATAATGAGTTTATTCTAAAATTTTCGTGGAAAGTGAAAGGAACAAGAACAGCCAAAACAATTTTGAAAAAAAGACAAAGTTGGAGGACCCACGCTATCTGATTTCAAGACTTACTATAATGCTACAATAATCAAGATAACTGTAGGTGTTAAGACTGAAAGTATAGACACATAGGTCAACGGAACAGGACAGAGAGCCCAAAGATAAATACATGATTTTTTTTAAAAATGAAAAGAATTCAAAGTATAAGGTGTAGCCCTTTCAAAAATTGGTCCTGGAACAATTGGACATTAATGTGCAAACAAATTCTGTTGTATACCAACTCATAACTTACACAAAAATTAACTTGACAGATTAACAAATGAATGATAAAGAAAATGTGGTATATACATACAATGGAATATTATTTTGCTTTAAAAAGGAAAGAGATCCTGTCACATGCTACAACATGCATGAACCTTGAAGACATCATGCTAAGTGAAATAAGCCAGTTACAGAAGAACAAATATTGCATGATTCCACTTATACGAATTATCCAAAATAATCAAATTAATAGAAGAAAAGAATACAGTAGTGGTATCTAGGGGCTAGGGGATAAGAAAAATGGAGAGTTGTAATTCAGTAAGTTTCAGTTATCCTAGATGAATACGTTATAGAGATCTGCTATATAACATATTGCCTATAGTTAGCAATATGGTATTGTGCACTTCAAAATTTGTTAAGAGGGTAGATCTCATGTTAAGTATTCTTTTTTGTGTTATTATGTTAAATTAGCCAACATATAGTACATCATTAATTTTTGATGTGGTATTCAATGATTCATTAGTTGCGTATAACACCCAGTGCTCATCACAACATGTGCCCTCCTTAATACCCATCACCCAGTTACCCCATCCCCTCACACCCCTCCCTTCTGTAACCCTCAGTTTGTGTTAAGTATTCTTACACACACACACACACACACACACACACAGAGCACAAGGAAACCATGGGAGGTGTTTGATATGTCTATTACCTTGATCGTGGTGATGGTATCACAGGTGCTTGTATATTCCAAACTCATCAAATTACACACATTAAATATATACATTCTTTGTATATCAATTATATCTCAATAAATCTGTTAAAAATTGAGTCAACACAGATCGTAATCTTAATTGTAAAAACCATAAAACTTCTAGAAGAAAACAAGAGAATATCTGTATGGTCTTGAGTCAAGCAGCGTTTTTAGATTTGACATTAAAAGTAAATTCCATTTAAAAAAATAATTAATTACAGGGCACCTGAGTGGCTCAGATGCTACTAAGCATCTACCTTCTGCTGGGGTCATGATCCTGGGGTCCTGGGATCGAGTCCCTCATCGGGCTCCCTGCTCAGCGGGGAATCTGCTTCTCCCTCTCCCTCTGCTGTTCTCTCTCTCTCTCTTTGTCAAATAAATAAATAAAATCTTTAAAAAATCATTAATTGGGCTTCATTATACCTTAAAAACCACTTGTACTGCAAAGGACACTGTTAAGAGAAAGAAAGGACAAGGCACAGACTAGGAGAAAGTATCTGCAAATCACTTCTGGCAAAGGACTTATCTAGAATATATAAAGAATTCTCAAAACTCAACATGAGAAAATAAACCAATAAAAGTGATCAAGGTAACTGAACAGACACTTAACCAAAGAAAATATACAGATATCAAATTAACATGTGAAAAGAAACATGATTAATCATTTTGAAAATGCCATTTGAAACAATGAGATACCACAGCACATCTATTACAAGGTTTAAAACTTAAAAACCTGGCAATACCAAATTCTGGTGAATATGCAGAGGAAGTGGAATGCTCATACACTGCTGGTGAAAATGCAAATTGGTATAGCCACTTTGGAAAATAATCTGGCAGTTTCTTCTAAAAATATGCCTATCAGGTGATCTGGAAATCCCTGTCCTAGACATTTGCCCAGAAGAAATAACAATTTATGCTCACTCAAAAGCCTGTATGTGATGATTTATAGCAGATTTATTTATAATCACAAAAAATGGATACAACTTAGCTGTCCTTCAACAAGTAAATTGATTGTGGCACATCTAAAAAATGGAAAACTACTCAGCAATAAAAAGGAATAAACTGTTGATTTATGCAATAACATGGATGACATTCAGTAGCAACAAGCACACCTAACATTCAGATCTTGGTTTCTAAATACCATTCTCTAATAAAGGAACCAGAGCTACTTGGAAAAATGAGTGATTACTGGGCTGGGGAAGGGAAAATCTAAGGTGAGCTTGGAGAATCTTGTAAGGCCCAAAACTAACTGATCAAAAAAGGAGAGATGAAGTCATACTGAAAGGGCAAAGGAGCCAATCTGAATGAGTACTTCACACTTTTATTCCAAAATAATATTTCATTGTATGAATATACAATGTTTTATTTATCCATACATCAATTAATAGACTTTTGTGTTATTTCTTCTTTTTAGCTATTATGCATGATTCTACTAATATTGTTCTTGTACAAGATTTTGTGTAGACATATGTTTTTATTTCTCTTTGGCATATACCTAGAAGTAGAGCTGATAGGTAATATTTTAATTCTATGTTTAACAATTTGAGGAATGGCCAAACTGTTTTTCAAAGGAGTGCCACCATTTTATAATCCCACCAGCAGTGTATAAGGGTTGAAATTTCCTCATATTCTTGAAAACTCTTGTTAATGTCTGCATTTATTGTATCTATCCCAGTGGGTATGAAATGGCATCTCTTATATTTTTGCTCTGCATTTCCATAATGACTAATGATGTTGAGCATCTGTGCTTATTATGCATTTGTTTATAATTTTTCTGGAGAAATGTATATTCAGATCCTTTTCCCACTTTTCAATTGGGATATTTGTTTTTATATTATTGAGTTGTAAAAGTTCTTCATGTATTCTGGATAAAAGTCCTTTATCAGGATACATGCAACTCAATGTTTATAGCAGCATTATTAACAGTAGTCAAATTATGGAAACAGCCCAAATGTTCATTGACTGATGAATGGACAAAGAAGATGTGGTATACACACACACACACACACACGTGTGTGTGTGTGTATATGTACACACACATACATATACAATGGAATATTACTAAGTCATAAAAAAGAATGAAATCTTGCCTTTTGCAATGACATGGATAGAGCTAGAGAGTATTATATGCTAAGTGAAATAAGTCAGAGAGACAAATACCACATGATTTCACTCATATGTGGAATTTAAAAAACAAAACAAATGAACATACTGGGGGAAAAAGAGAGGCAAACCAAGAAACAAACTCTTAACCATAGAGAACAAACTGATGGTTACTGGAGGGGAAGTGGGTTGGGGGATGGGTTAAACAGATGATGGATATTAAGGAGGGTACTTGTTGTGATGGGCACCAATCGTCATATGTAAGTGGTGAATCACTAAATTCTACACCTGAAACTAATATTGTGCTGTATGTTAACTGGCTGGAATTTAAATAAAAATTTGGGGGGAAAAAGAATGAAATCTTGCCATTGACAATGACATGGATGGAGCTAGAGAGTAGTATGCTAACTGACATAAGTCACTCAGAAGACAAATATGTGATTTCACTCATATGTGCAATTTAAGAAACAAAACAAATGAGCAAAGGGGGAAAATAAGAAAGAGAGGCAAACCAAGAAACAGACACTTAACTACAGAGAACAAACTAATGGTTACCAGAGGGGAGGTGGTTGGGGCATGGGTTAAATAGGTGAAAAGGATTAAAGAGGGCACTTGTGATAAGCACCAGGTATTGTATGGAAGTGTTGAATCACTCTTTTGTACACCTGAAATTAATATTACATGTATGATAACTAAAATTTAAATTAAAACTTTTTAAAAGTCCCTTATCAGTTCATGATTTGCAAAATTTTCCTCTCATTCTGAGGGTTGTCTTTTCATTTTCTTGACTGTACCATTGACAGCACAAAAATGTTTAATTTTGATAAAGTCCAAATTATCTATTTTTTATTTTGTTACCTGTTTTTGGTCATCAATATAAGAAACCATTGCCTGACCCAAGATAGTAAAGATTACTCTTATATTTTCTTCTAAGATTTTTTCTTTTTTTAAATATTAATTCCAATATAGTTAACATACAGTGTTATATGTTTCATTCTTTTTCATGGCTGAATACTATTCGTGTGTGTGTGTGTGTGTGTGTGTGTGTGTGTGTACCACTTCCTCTTTATCCATTCATCTATTGATAAGCACTTAGGCTACTTCCATAATTTGGCTATTGTAAATTATGCTGCTATGAACATCGGGGTGCATGTATCCCTTTGAATTAGTGTTTTTGTATTTTTGGGCTAAGTACCCAGTAATGTGATGGTTGGATCATAGGGTAGTTCTATTTTTAACTTTCTGAGGAACATCCATACTTATTCCCAGAGTGGCTGCACCAGTTTGCATTCCCACCAACAGTGCAAGAATTTCTTTTCCTCCACATCCTCGCCAACACCTGTTGTTTCTTGTGTTGTTGATCATAGCCATTCTGATACGTGTGAGGTGATAGCTCATTGTAGTTTTGATTTGCATTTCCGTAATGGTAAGGGATGTTGAGCATCTCTTCATGTGTCTGTTGACTATCTGTATGTCTTCTTTGAGAAAATCTGTGTATGGCTTCTGCTCATTTCTAAATTGGATTATTTGTTTTTTGGGTGTTGAGTTTTATAAATTCTTTATATATTTTGGATACTAACCCTTTATCAGATATGTCTTTTGCAAATATCTTCTCCTATTCTATAGGTTTTCTTTTCATTTTGTTGATTGTTTTCTTCACTGTGCAGAAGCTTTTTATTTTGATGAAGTCCCAATAGTTTATTTTTGCTTTTGTTTCCCTTGCCTCAGGAGACATACCTAGAAAAAAATTGCTACCACCTGTGTTCTCTCCAAGGATTTTTATGGTTTCAGGTTTCACATTTAGGTTTGTAATCCATTTTGAATTTATTTTTTTGTATAGTGTAATAAAGTGGTCCAGTTTCAATTTTTGCATATTTCTGTCCACTTTTCCCAACACCATTTGTTGAAGATACTGTCTTTTTCCCATTGGATATATTTCCTGCTTTGTCAAAGATTACTTGACCATATAATTGTAGGTTCATTTCTGGGTTTTCTGTTCTCTTCCACTGATGTATTTGTTTATTCTTGTGCCAGTACCATACTGTTTTTGTTAATACAGCTTTACAATATATCTTGAAGTCTAGATTTATGATGCCTCCAGCTTTGCTTTTCTTTTTCAAGATTACTTTGGCTATTCAGGGTCTTTTGTGGTTCCATACAAATTCTAGGATGGTTTGTTCTAGTTCTGAGAAAATGTTGTTAGTACTTTGATAAGGATTGTATTAAATGTGTCAATTGCTTTGGGTAATATAGACATTTTAATAATATTTGTTTTTCCAGTCTATGAGTTTGGAAAGTATTTCTTTGTGATGTCTTCAATTCCCTTCATCGGTGTTTCATAGTTTTCAGAGTACAGGTCTTTCACTTGGTTATGTTTATTCCTAGGTATCTTATTATTTTTGGTGCAATTGTAAATGGGATTGATTCCTTAATTTCTCTTTCTGCTGCTTCATGACTGGTGTATAGAAATGCAACAGATTTCTGTACATTGATTTTTGTATCCTGTGACTTTACTGAATTTGTTAATCAGTTCTAGCAGTTTTTTGGTGGAGTCTTTTGGGTTTTCTAGATAGAGTCATCTGCAAATTGTGGAAGTTTGACTTCTTCCTTGCTTATTTGGATTCCTTTTCTTTCTTTTTGTTCATCTGACTGCTGTGGCTAGGCCTTCCAGTACTATGTTGAATAAAAGTGGTTACTGTGGGTTTTCCATATATGGCCTTTATTATATTGAGGTATGTGTCCTCTATCCCTACTTTGTTGAGGGTTTCATCATGAATGGATGTTGTACTTTGTCTAATGCTTTTTTCTGCATCTATTGAAATGACCACATAGTTCTTACCCTTTCTCTTATTGATGTGATGTATTATGTTAATCGATTTGTGAATATTGAACCACCCTTGCAACCCAGGAAGAAATTCCCTTTGTGTGTGGTGAATGATTTTTTTAATGTATTTGTTGGATTCAGTTTGCTAGTATTTTGTTGAGCATTTTTATACCTATGTTCATCAGGGATATTGGCCCATAGTTCTCTTTTTTACTGGCATCTTTATCTGGTTTTGATATCAGGGTAATAATGCTGGCCTCATAGAATGAGTTTGGGAGTTTTCCTTCCTTTTCTATTTTTTTGGCATAGTTTGAGAATAGGTATTAACACTTCTTTAAATGCTTGGTGGAATTCACCTGCGAAGCCATCTGGTCCTAGACTTTTGTTTCTTGGGAGTTTTTTGGGGTTTTTTTGTTTTTTGTTTTTTTTTTGGTTACTAATTTAATTTCTTTGCTGGTTATCAGTTGGCTTAAATTTTGTATTTCTTCCTGTTTCAGGTTTGGTAGTTTATATGTTTCTAGCAATTTATCCATTTATTTTAGGTTGTCCAATTTGTTGACACAGTTTTTTAAAATAATATTCTCTTATAATTGTATTTCTGTGGTGTTGGTTGTTATTTCTCATCTCTCATTTGTGATTTTATTTATTTGAGTCCTTTCTCTTTTTTTCTCGATAAATCTGGCTAGAGGTTTATCAACCATCTACTGGTTTCATTGATCTGTTCTATTGTTTTTTTTAATGTCTATATTATTTATTTCTGCTCTTTTCATTATTTCCTTCCTTCTGCTGGCTTTAGGTTTAGTTGTTATTTTTCTAGTTCCTTTAGGTGTAACGTTAGGTTGTTTATTTGTGATTTTTCTTGCTTCTTGAGGTAGGCATGGATTGCCATAAACTTCCCTCTCAGAACCACTTTTGCTGTATCCCAAAGGTTTTGACCATTGTGTTTTCTTTTCATTTGTTTCCATGTACTTTTCTATTTTTCTTTTATTTCCTAGTTGACCCATTCACTATTTAGTAGCATGTTATTTAACCTTCCTGTATTTTTTCTTCCCAGATTTTTTCTTGTGGTTGACTTCTAGTTTCATAGCACTGTGATGACAAAAGGTGTATGATATGATTTTCATCTTGAATTTGTTGAGGCTTGTTTTGTGGGCTAATATGTGATCTATTCTGGAGAATGTTTTGTGTATACTTGAAAAGAATGTGTATTCTGGTGTTTTAGGATGGAATGTTCTGAACATATCTGTTAAATCCATCTGTTCAAGAGTGTCATTCGAAGCCACTGTTTATTTGTTTATTTTCTGTTTCAATGATCTGTCCACTGATGTAAGTGGGGCTTTAAAGTCACCTACTATTATTGTATTATTGTCAATTAGTTCTGTTATGTTTGTTATTAATTGCTTTATGTATTTGGGTGCTCCTCTGTTGGGTGCATAATATTTACAGTTGTTATATCTTCTTATTGGATTGTCCCCTTTATTATTATGCCATGTCTTTCTTTGTGTCTTGTTATGGTCTTTGTTTTACAGTCTATTTTGTCCAATATAAGTATTGATACCCCAGCTTTCTTTTGTTATCCATTTGCATGATAGATCTTCTCCATCTCCTCACTTTTAATCTACAGATGTCTTTAGGTCTGAAATAAGTCTCTTGTAGGCAACATATAGATGGGTCTTGGTTTTTATCCATTCTGTCACCCTATTTCTTTTGATTGGAGCATTTTGTCCACTTACATTCAAATTAATTATTAATAGATATGTATTTATTGACATTTTATTATTTGTTTTGCAATTTTTTTCTGTATATTTTCTCTGATCCTTCTTGTCTTTCTCTTTCATGGCTTGCTGGTTTTCTTTTGTATTTTATTTGGATTTATTTCTCTTTATTTTTTGCATATTTATTAGTGGTTTTTGATATATGACTACCATTAGGCTTGTATACAACATCTTCTGCATATAAGAGTCTATATTAAGCTGATAGTTATTTAAGTTTGAACCCATTCTTACTCCTCTCCTCCCCACATTTTAGGTATATGTTGTTGTATTTTACATCCTTATATTTTGTGAGTTCCTTGATTGATTTTTACAGAGATATTCATTTTTACTGCGTTTGTGTTTCCTACCTTCATACTATCACTTTTGGTCTGTCCTTTCCACTCCAAGAGTCCCCTTTAATATTTCTTGCAGAGCTGGTTTAGTGTCCAAAAACTCCTTTAGTTTTTATTTGTCTGAAAAACTCTTTATCTCTCCTTCTGTACTGAATGATAACCATTCTGGATAGAGAATTCTTTTCTGTAGATTTTTCCCATTCTGCACTTTGAAAGTATCATGACATTCCCTCTGGCTTGCAAAGTTTCTGCTGAAAAATCCCCTGCTAGCCTTATGGGTTTTACCTTGTAAGTTACTGTCTTCTTTTGTCTTTCTGCTTTTAATTTTTTTTTCTTTATCACCATATTTTGCCAATTTAATTACAATACGTCTTGGTGTGTGTCTGCTTTTGTTGATTTTGATGGGGTTCTCTGTGTCTCCTGGGTCTGGATATCTGTTTCCTTCTCCAGATTAGGGAAGTTGTCAGCTATTATTTCTTTAAATAAATGTTCTGCCCCTTTTTCTCTCTCTTCTTCTGGGACTCTTATATTATGAATGTTATTACATTTGGTGGAGTAACTGAGTTCCCTAAGTCTATTCTCATTTTGTGTAATTCTTCTTTCTTTTGTTCAGCTTGATTACTTTCCATTACTATGCTTCTAGGTCATTAATTCATTCCTCTGCTTCTTCCAGCCTGCTGTTCATTCCATCAAGAGTGTTTCTCATTTCATTTATTGAGCCTTTTATCTCTGATATGTTACTCCTTATCTCTTTGTGAAGAGTCTCACTCATGCCTTCCACTCTTTTCTCAAGTCCAGTGAGCATCCTTATGATCATTACTTAATATTCTCTATCAGGCATGTTATTTATATCTGTTTTGCTTAGATCTCTGGCCATGGGCTTGTCTTGTTCTTTCATTCGGGATAAATTTCTTTATCTTCTCATTTTGTCTAAGTCTCTGTGCCTGTTTCTCTGTTTTAAGAAAGGCGGCTACATCTCCTGTTCTTGAGGGTAAGGACCTTAGGAAGCAGAGCTCCTGTATTGCCCTGCCATGTAGTGTCCTCTGTTCCCCCAGGGCCTGACACTTCCAGGAGTGTCTCCAATGTGTGCTGCACGTGCTGTTTTTTCCTGGCTGCTTTATCTTTCAAGCCAGTTGTCTGCAGAGGCTCTCTTTGCCTGTTGTGGGCAGTGTTTGGTCCCTGGCCTGAATGTGGTGCATTTTAACTAGGTGTGTTCTGGTCTGTTTGTGAAATGAGACCTGTCACCACCCTGACAGAACTGAGGCTTCACAAAACTCCCAGGTTGGGAGATGTCACGTGAACAGGGGTTTGGGCCAGTCTTCTGGGGGAGGGGGCTTGCCTCCCTCAAACTAGTGTGAGTGTGACTGTGAAGGGTTGTTCCACTGAAGCATGGGAGGTTGGGACTTGGTGTAAGCAAGTTAAGTAATGTCTGCTCTGTGCTCTTTCCTGCAATTGACTCTTTGCTTATGCTGAAGGGTGGAGGAAGGAAATGGTGCCAGCCAGGTTTTTTTTCCCCCAGAGGCATATCTCTGGGATGTGTTCAGAGATGAGCAAATAACCTTCCCACTGTGTGCCCCAGGTGCTCTTCAGATCTCTGTTTCCATGCTATATTTCCATGGGTTGTTTGCCTGCCCTCTCTCTAAGAGTAGCCCCAGTGCCTTCCAGGCTCTATCCCAGCCATGCTTACTGACCTTTAAAACTCTATGCTTTAAGCCCTGCTGGTTGCAAGAACTCACACAATTTGGCCCGTCTCACTTTCCAAGCCAATTGCTATGGGTATTTATTTTCTCTGTATGCTCCCCTGCATGCTAGTCAGTCTCTCTCACCCTTCTCTGTGACTGCCGCTCCCTCCCCACTGCAGTGGCCATGATCTGTTTCTCTCCCAAACCTCACCTCTGCACTTTCTACTTTCTTCACTGTGGTCTCTTCTCTACCTATAGTTGTGGAGTTTGTTCTGCCAGTCTTCAGGTCAATTTTTGGTATATTTAGGAGGATTTGATAGTTGTATTTGTAGGACAAGCTGAGCCTATGGTCCTCCTGTTCCACTACCATCTTCACAAGCCAGATTGTCATCTTCTAAGATTTTTATAGTCTGATCTGTTACATCTATGTCTATATTCATTTTGAATTGATTTTCTTGTATGGTATGAGGTAGGGGCACAAATTTATTATATGGATGTGGATATCTTATTGTCCCACTACCATTTTTTGTAAACACTATCTTCTCCCATGAAATTGTCCTGACCTTCTGTAGAAAATCAATTGACCATAAATTAAAGAGTTTATTTCGAAGCACTCAATTCTATTCCATTGACCTCTTTATCTGTTCCTATGCCAATACTACACTGTTTTGATTACTATAGTTTTGCAGTATATTTTGAATTCACAAAGTTTAAATACTTGTATTTTGTTCTTCCTTCTCAAGACTGTTGTGGCTATTCTGTGCCTCTTGCGTTTTCATATGAATTTTAGGAATTGCTCATCAATTTCTAAAAAAAAATCCAGTTAGGATTTTGATGGGGATTACATTGAATCTACAAATCAATTCGGGGAGTATTGCCATGTTTACAATGTTTAGTTCTCTGATCCATGAAAATGGAATGTGTTTCCCTTTATTTATTTCTTCTTTAATTTCTTTCAACAATGTTTTATACTTTTCAGTGTATAAGTCTTGTACGTGTTTCATTAAGTTTATTCCTAAGTATTTTATTCTTTTTGATGCTATTGTAAATAAAATTGTTCTTAATTTCATCTTCAAATTGATCATTGCTAGTGTATAGAAATAAAAGTTGTTTTGGTATATTAATTTTGTTTATTAGTTCTAAATATGTGTGTATATGTGCATGTGTGTGTATATTCCTTAGGAATGTTTATATACAAGTTTAGGTCAACTGTAAATAGATTGTTTTACTTCTTCCTTTCAAATATGGACGACTTTTTTTCCTTGCCTAATTGCTCAAACAGAACCTGTAGTGCAATTTTTTAAAATTTTATTTTATTATGTTATGTTAGTCACCATACATCATTAGTTTTTGATGTTATGATCCACGATTCATTGTTTTTGTATAACACCCAGTACTGCATGCAGTACGTGCCCTCCTTAATACCCATCACCAGGTTAACCCATCCCCCCACCGTGCTCCCCTCTAAAACCCTCAGTTTGTTTCTGAGAGTCCATAGTCTCTCATGGTTCATCTCCCCCTCCGATTTTCCCCCCCTTCATTTTCCCCTTCCTTCTCCTAATGTCCTCCATGCTATTCCTTATGTTCCACAAGTAAGTGAAACCATATGATAATTGACTTTCTCTGCTTGACTTATTTCACTTAGCATAATCTCCTCCAGTCCCATCCATGTTGAGTAAAAGTTGGATATTCATCCTTTCTTATGGCTGAGTAATATTCCATTGTATATATGTAGTGCAATGTTGATTGAATAGAAGTGGTGGGAACAGACATTTTTATCTTATTCCTTGACTTAGAGTAAAAGCTTTTAGTCTTCAGTGAACCAGTGTCATATTGTAAAATTATGCGCAATGGCCTCTGTGGAATATATTATTAATATTTGGTAACCCTACTGTGATATATATAATGAATAAACATAGGAATATATCTTTCTTTAGATTTTCTGCTGTTTTTTCAAACTTTCAGCCAAGCCTTTTCTTTTTCTTCTCTTTCATTTTAAATATTTTATTAATATTTTTAAAACTTTACATTATAATCAAATTCTTTCCTTTTTACATTTGAAAAACATTGAGCTTATTTTGATTGTCAGAAATCTTGATTACCTTCTTTTAATCTAATTGAGTGAGGCTTTTAAATTTTCTATTTCTGCCTTTGTTTCTGGCTATCTTAAAATAGATTACTAGGAAGTTTTCTGCCTTGATTCTCTTCCAATAAGAACTATGATTTTTGTCCTTAGAGTAGTTTACTTTCTCCTGATTATAAATGAGTGCTTTAGATTTTCAGCGATTTCTTTCATGATGTCTTCATTTTGGCCCACTCTTGTTATATTCCCTTTCTAGGCTGTTTCATAACAGCTTTCTCTAAATTATTTTTTTAAAGATTTTTTCATTGGGGGGGCAGAGGGAGAGAATCTTCAAGCAGACCTCCCACTGAGTACAGAGCCTGATGCAGGGCTCAATCCCACAACCCATTAGATCATGACCTGAGCCAGAACCAAGAGTCAGATGTCCAACTAACTGAGCCAGCCAGGTGTCCCCAGCCTTCTCTAATTTAGTTGTATAGGTATAATGTTTTCTTGAATATTGTTGATAATATTATTTAAAACATTTTCTAGAGGGTATTATGCTAAGCTAAAGAAGTCAATCAGAGAAAGACATGTATCATATGATCTCACTGATATGAGGAATTCTTAATCTCAGGAAACAAACAGAGTTGCTGGAGTGGTGGGGGGTGGGAGGGATGGGGTGGCTGGGTGATAGACATTGGGGAGGGTATGTGCTATGGTGAGCGCTGTGAATTGTGTAAGACTAATGAATCCCAGACCTGTACCTCTGAAACAAATAATACATTATATGTTTAAAAAAAAAAAAAGAAGATAGTAGGAAGGGAAAAATGAAGGGGGGGAATCGGAGGGGGAGACGAACCATAAGAGACTATGGACTCTGAGAAACAAACTGAGGGTTCTAGAGGGGAGGGAGGTAGGGGGATGGGCTAGCTTGGTGATGGGTATTAAAGAGGGGACATACTGAATGGAGCACTGGGTGTTATATGCAAACAATGAATCATGGAGCATTACATCAAAAACTAATAATGTAATGTATGGTGATTAACATAACATAATAAAATTTAAAAAAATAAAACCTTTTCTAAAATATTGATTTTTTCTTTTACAATGATCTATTTCATAAGAATGTTACTTATAAGATCAATTTCTTTCAAACTTTCAAAAGTTTTCATACATCAAGAAAGGAAGGGTGTTTGTGATTACATAAATGAAGGTAAAATAAAATCTTCAATATTTATTCTTAAATGACCTAGTAGAAAATATTATTCAAAATAATAATATCAACAATATATTGAATGACTATAGCTTATGAATAAGCAATGTTATAAGGCATGGAAGAAAAGACTTATAATTCTTTTGTTATTATAAGTTGGTCACATTGCCCGTGAAGCAGTATAGTATTATTTGAAAGTGGATGTAGATTAATTGTAAGTGTATATATACTCTAGGGCAACGACTTAAAATTTTTAATAACTATAATTAATATGTTAAAAGGAAAGAAAATGGAAACATATAAAATGCACAATTGAAACCAAAAAAGCAAAAAAAGAGTGGGAAAGCAAAGGAAACAAAGAAAAAGGACAAAAGATAGAAAACGGTTGCAAATAATGTAGATGTTAATCCACTATATCAATAATGACTTCAAATGTAAATAGTCTAAATGCACCAATTAAAAGGCAGACACTATCAGAGTGGATAAACAACCAAGACCTAACTATATGCTATCTACAAAAAACCCACTTTAAGTATAAAGACACAGAGAGATTAAAAGTAAAGGGATGGAGAGTGATATACCATTGCTAATACCAATCAAAAGAAAGCTAGAGTACCTATATGAATTCAGATAAAGCAGATTTCAGAGCAAGGAAACATTTCAGGGATGAAGAGGAGCATTATATGACGATAAAGGGGTTAATGTTCTAAGACACAACAGTCCTTAATGTATATGTGCCTAAAAACAAAGCATAAAATACATGAGGCAAAAACTAATAGAACTGCAAGGAGAAATAGACAAATCCATTTTTATAGTTGGAGACTTCAACATCCCTCTCTCAGAAATTCACAAATCCAGAAGGCAGAAAATCAGTAAATATATAATTAAACTTAATAGCACCATTAATAACTGGATCTGATTGACATTATAAAATGCTTCATTCAGCAACAGCAGACTACTAATTCTTTTTTTTTTAAAGATTTTATTTATTTATTTGAGAGAGAGAGAATGAGAGAGAGAGCACATGAGAGGGGGGAGGGCCAGAGGGAGAAGCAGACTCCCTGCCGAGCAGGGAGCCCGATGTGGGACTCCATCCAGGGACTCCAGGATCATGACCTGAGCCGAAGGCAGTTGCTTAACCAACTGAGCCACCCAGGCGCCCCATAGACTACTAATTCTTCTTAAGCCAATGTGGAATAGTCACCAAGACAAATCACATTCTGGGCCATAAAATATAACTTAATAAATTTAAAAGAAGAAAAATCACATAATGTTTGCTCTTAGACCACAATGGAATTAAATGGACTAGAAAACCTCCAAATATTTGGAGATTAAACAACACACTTCTAAATAACACATGGATGTGAGCTGAAGTCTCAAAAGTAATTAAAAATATTTTGAACTAAATGAAAATGAAAATACAGCTTATCAAAATTTGTGGGATATGGCAAAAGTAGTGCTTAGAGGGAAATTTATAGCATTGAATGCATATATTAGAAAATAAGAAAGATCTAAAATCAATAATCTAAGCTTCCACCTTAGGAAACTAGAAAAAGAAGAGCAAATTTCATCCAAATGAAGCAGAAGAAATGAAATAAAAATAAGGTAAAAATTAATGAAATTGAAAACAGGAAATTAATAGATTTTAAAAATCAATTAAGAAAACCCCTCTAGCCAGGGTAACTAAGAAAAAAGAAAGAAGACAAAATTACTAATATCATAAGTGAAAGATGGGCCATCACAACTGATCTTGTGGATGCTAAAAGGATAATAAAGTAATATGAAAAGCTAGCATGCAAATTTGACAACTTAGATTTAATAGACTAATTCCTTAAAAGACACAATATAACAAAACACACAAATAGAGATAGGTCATTTGAGTAGGCTTATATCTAATTAAAGAAATTGAATCAACAATTAAGTCTTCCCAAACAGAAAGCACCTGCCCCAGATGATTTCCCTGGGAAATTCTACCAAACATTTAGGGAAAAAATGATACCACTTGTCTACAACTTTTCCAAAAAATAGAAGAGCTAACACTTCTTAATTCACTCTATAAGTCCAGCATGATCTTAACACTAAAACCAGACAAAGACATTACTAGGAAGGAAAACCAAAATATGCAACTGGTGATTAACTAAACTCTACATCTGAAACTAATGATACACTCTATGTTAACTAATTAAATTTAAATAAAATAAGATATAAAAAATAAAAATAAATAAAATAGATCTAAACAAACAAACAAATGAACAACAACAACAAAAAAACAATTATTGCTCATGGACATAGATGCAAAAACCCTCAACAAAATACTAGCAAATTCAATGTACAGAAAGAATTATGCACCACAACCAAGTGGGATTTATTCCAGTTATGCAAGACTGATTCCACATTCAAAATCAACTAATGTTCATCATCAACAGGATAAAAAAGAAAATTATGTGACAACATCAATAAGTGCAGGAAAAAAAATTATGTGACAACATCAATAAGTGCAGGAAAAGCATTTGACAAAGTCCAGCACCCATTCATGATAAGAACTCTCAACAAATCAGGAATAGGGAGAAAGTTCCTCAACTTTATAAAGAACATCTTTAAAATCCTGTGGCTCACATACTTAATGGTGAGGAACTAGATGCTTTACTACTGAGATAGAGGACAAGATAAGAATACTCCCACTCACCACTCCTCCACCCCTATTCAACATTGTTCTCCAAGTCTTAGCTAATGCAATAAGACAAAAAAAAGAAGTCAAAGATATACAGATTTGGAAGAAGAAATAAAACTGTCTTTATAGATGATATGCCTGTCAATGTAGAAAAATTGACCAAAAAAAACAACAAAACAAATAAACAAAACTCCTGGAACTAATAAGAGACTATAGGAAGGTTGCAGGACACAAGGTTAATACACAAAAGTCAATTGCTTTCAAATATACCAGAAATGAACAATTATAATATAAAATTTAAAACACAATGCCATTGACATTAGCACAAAAAATGAAATGCTTAGGTATAAACCTTACAAGATATGTACAATATCTATATAAGGACACAGACAAAAATTGCATGATTTAACTTATATGTGGAATCTAAAAAAGTCAAACTCTTAGAAGCAGAGATAGAATGGAGGTTGCCAGGGGCTGGTGGTGGGAGAGATGTTGGTCAAAGGATACAAAGTTTTAGTTATGCAGCATGAATAAATCTCAAGATGTAATGCACAGCATAGTGACAATAGTTAATAATACTGTATGTATACTTGAAATTTGTTAAGAAAGTAGATCTTTTTTCTTTTTCAATTTTCATCTACTCTTTTTTTTATTTTATTATGTTATGTTAATCACCATACATTACATTATTAGTTTTTGATGTAGTCTTCCATAATTTATTGTTTGCATATAACACCCAGTGCTCCATGCAGAACATGCCCTCTTTAATACCCATCACCAGGCTAACCCATCCCCCCACCCTCCTCCCCTCTAGAACTCTCAGTTTGTTTCTCAGAGTCCATAATCTCTCATGGTTCATCTCCCCCTCCGATTTCCCCCCTTTCATTTTTCCCTTCTTACTATCTTCTTTTTTTTTTTTAACATATAATGTATTATTTGTTTCAGAGGTACAGGTCTGTGATTCAACAGTCTTACACAATTCACAGCACTCACCATAGCACATACCCTCCCCAGTGTCTATCACCCAGCCGCCCCATCCCTCCCACCCCCCACCACTCCAACAACCCTCAGTTTGTTTCCTGAGATTAAGAATTCCTCATATCAGTGAGATCATATGATACATGTCTTTCTCTGAAAAAAAAAAAAAAAAAGAAAGTAGATCTTAAGTATCCTCACCACACACTCACTACTGATGTGAGGTGATGATATGTTAATTAGGTTGATTATGGTAATTACTTCACAATACAACATACATCAAAACATACATTGTACACCTTTAAATACATACAGTTTTGGGGCGCCTGGGTGGCTCAGTCATTGGGTGTCTGCCTTTGGCTCAGGTCATGATCCCAGGTCCTGGGATTGAGCCCCACATTGGGCTCCCTGGTCCACAGGGAGCCTGCTTCTCCCTCTCCCACTCCCCCTGCTTGTGTTCCCTCTCTCGCTATGTCTCTCTCTGTCAAATAAATAAATAAAATCTTTAAAAAAAACATACAATTTTTATTTGTCAATTATACTTCAATAAAGCTGAGGAAGAAAATAAAAAAACCCTAAATAAATGGGGAGATAGTCCATGTTTATGGATAGGAAGACTTAGTAAGGCTAGTAAGAATTAATCTATAGATTCAGTCAAAACCCCAGTCAAAAATCCCAGCAAGAAGTGAAATAAGTCAAGCAGAGAAAGTCAATTATCATATGGTTTCACTTATTTGTGGAACATAAGGAATAACATGGAGGACATTAGGAGAAGGAAGGGAAAAATGGGGCGGAATTGGAGGGAGAGATGAGCCATGAGAGACTATGGACCTGAGGAACAAACAGGGTTTTAGAGGGGAGGGGGGAGGGGGGATGGGTTAGCCCAGTGATGGGTATTAAGGAGGGCACGTACTGCATGGAGCACTAGGTGTTATATGAAAACAATGGATCGTGGATCACTACATCAAAAACTACTGATGTATTGTATGGTGACTAACATAACATAATAAAATTAAAAAAAAAATCCCAGCAAGTTATTTTGTGGATACTGACAAATTAATTCTAAGGTTTGCACAAAATTTATACCTTCTACAAAAATTAACCCTAAATGGATCATAATTCTAAATTTAAAATACAAAACTGTAATTTCTGGATGATAACACGGGAGAAAATCTTGGTGACCTTGCAGTTAGTGATAACTTTTTAGACACAATACCAAAAGTGCAATCTGTGAAAAGAAAAGTCAGACTTCATTAAAATTAAAGACTTCTGCTCTGTGAAAGACACTGTTAAAAATAAAAAGATAAGACACAGACTACAAGAAAATATTTGTAAAATACATCATATGTTATAAAGGACTTGTAGTCAAAATACACAAAGAACTCTTAAAACTCAACAATAAAGAAACCAAACAACCCAGTTACAAAATAGGCATAGGACCTGAACAGACATCTTACCAAAGAAGATCTACAGATGGCAAATAAGCATACGAAAAGATGTTCAACATCATATATCATTAGGGAATTGAAAATTAAAATGACAATGAGATATCGTTACATGCCTATTAAAATGGCTAAAATCCGAAGCACTAACAACACCAAAAATATCAAGAACTCTCATTCATTGCTGGTGGAAATGCAAAATGGTATCACCGCTTTGGACACCAAATAAAACTAAACATACTCTTTCCATATAATCAAGTAATTGTGTCCTTGGTTTTTACCCAACAGAGTTAAAAACTTATATCCACACAAAAACCTGCACACAAATGTTTATAGCACCTTTATGCATAATTGCCAAAAATTGGAAGCAACTAAAATGTCCTTCAATAAGTGAATGTTTAATAAACTGTGGTATATCCAGACAATGGAGTGATTAAAAAGAAATGAGTATAAATCCATGAAAAAACATGGAGGAAACTTAGATGCATATTATTAAGTAAGAGAAGTCAGTCTGAAAAAGCTACATACTGTATGATTCCATACTATATGGGGACTATAGTACAGTATATGACATTCTGGGAAAAAGACAAAACTATGGAAATAGTGAAAATATCAGTGGTTGCCAGGGGTTCAGGAAGATGGAAGAGGGATGAATTGGGGGTTCACAGGGTTTTTTGGGGGGCAGTGAAACTATTCTGTATGATACTGTAATGGTGGGAACATGACATTATGCATTTGTCAAAACCCAGAAGTGTACAGCACAAAGAGGGAACCCTAATGTAAACTGTGGACTTTAGTTAAAAATAATATATCAGAATTTGTTCATCAATTACAACAAATGTACCACACTAATGCAAAATGTTAATAATAAGAGAGACTCTGTTTCTGTCTCTCTATCTCTCTTTCGCTGTATGTGTGAAGGGGAAAATGAGAATTCTCTGTACTTTCTGTACATTTTTTTCTATAAATCTACAACTGCTCTAAAAACTAGGGTCTAATAAATATTTAAAAATTTATCCAATCTTGGATTAAAGTTTGGAAAATCCTTTTGTCAGCCCAGTTGTAATAGATAAAAATAGGATATCAATAGGTACAAAAGCAAATAAAGCATATATAAAAATTTAAAAAAATTAAACTAAATTAAATTCATGAAATACTATGAAAGCTCTATCCAAATATAAAGTCAAAATGTAAAAGTCAACTCAAAAGGTTATAAAAAGGACACAATAAAGCAAAAAGAAGAAAATGACAAATATAAAAAGCAAAATAGGTAAATTATAAAACTGAAAAATTGTAAATAATTCCAAGAAGGTGATCTTAGAAAAAAAGGCAATGAAGTAGAAAAATCTCAGGCAAATATAGTCAATGTAAAACAATTATTGATTATTATCAGTAGTTCCAATTAATTGGAAAGAAGGATAATATAGTAGATACAGAGGGAAAATTACAATATATAAAAATACATACTTTTGAAAATCTCAAAGGGACAATCTTTTGTAAGAATATAAATTACCTAAATTAAGTAAAGACATATAAAAATGAATAGACCAATAACCAACAAAGAAAAAGGGGACCTGAGCCCTACAAACTTTTGGATAAATTTTAGAAAATGTCAAAGAAACAGTTAATTCAAATCCTATAGAAATTATCCCAGAACACAGGAAAATATTGAAAGATACTTCATTCATTTTATGAAGCTAGCAAAATCCTAACACAGAACACCAAGAAATGTATCACCAATAAGGTTATTATAGATCTATTTTACCTATGGATTTATGTGTTAAAATTATAAATAAATAAAATACTGGCAAGTTGAATTGAATGGTATATTGAAAATAATATGTGAAAATATAGTTATGTTAGAAATCTCCTATCTCAGTCTTTTTTTTTCTTAAAGATTTTATTTATTTATTTAACAGAGAGAGAGATAGCGAGAGCAGGAACACAAGCAAAGGAGTGGGAGAGGGAGAAGCAGGCTTCCCGCAGAGCAGGGAGCCCCATGCGGGGCTTGATCCCAGGACCCTGGGATCATGACCCTGGGATCATGACCTGAGCCGAAGGCAGATGCTTAACAACTGAGCCACCCAGGCGCCCCTCCTATCTCAGTCTTTTAGTGAGTATGCACTTCTGGGCTGTGACCTTCACAAGTGCTTCAAGCTAGAATGAGGTATTTATCTTCCCCTACCAGGAAGAATAGAAAATTCTGGAGTTTGGTATTTTCCTTTCCTCAAATCATTTAGACTCTGGTAAAATCCACACTGGTTAGGCTCTGGTAAAGTTGCTTCTCTTTTTTAAAATTTTTATTTAAATTCCAGTTAACATAGAATGTAATATTAGTTTCAAGTGTACAATATAGTGATTCAACACTTTCATACAACACCTGGTGGTCATTACAACAAGTGCACTCCTAGTTCACCCATACCCACCCCCCAATCTCCCCCTCTGGTAACCATCAGTTTGTTCTCTACAGTTAAGAGTCTGTTTCTTGGTTTGACCCCCTCTCTCTCTATTTTCATTTTACTCATTTGTTTTGTTCCTTAAATTCCACATATGAGTGAAATCATACGGTATTTGTCTTTCTTTGACTGACTTATTTCACTTAGCATTATACTCTCTAGCTTCATCAACATAATTGCAAACAGCAAGATTTCATTTTTTTATGGTTGAGTAACATTCCATTGTGTACATATACTACATCTTCTTTATTCATTCATCAGCCCATGGACACTTGGGCTATTTCCATAATTTGGCTATTGTTGATAATGCTGCTAAAAACACTGGGGTGCATGTATCTCTTCGAATTGGCATTTTTGTATTCTTTGGGTAAATACCTAGTAGTGCAACTGCTGGATTGTAGGGTAGTTCTATTCTTAACTTTTTGAGGAACCTCCATAACTCTTTCCAGAGTGGCTGCACCAGTTTGCATTCCCACCCAAAATGCAAGAGGGTTCCCGTTTCCCACATCCTCGCCAACACCTGTTGTTTCATATGATGTTGATTTCAGCCATTCTGAGGTGATATCTCAGTGTACTTTTGGTATAGTAGTTTCTCTTGAGGACAGAGCTTTGTTAAGGAGAATAGAATACTCTGGGTCTATTTAAAAATCATTAGTTTTCCCCCTCCCTCTGATGGAAACACGAGGGGATTTTTCTCTGATCTTTTTTTTTTTTAATATTTTATTTATTTATTTGACAGAGGGAGACACAGCGAGAGAAAGAACACAAGCAGGGGGAGTGGGAGAAGGAGAAGCAGGCTTCCCGCCGAGCAGGGAGCCCGATGTGGGGCTCAATCCCAGGACCCTGGGATCATGACCTGAGCCGAAGGCAGACGCTTAATGACTGAGCCACCCAGGCGCCCCCGGATTTTTCTCTGATCTTTACCATGGTGGGATTCTCAGGGGTAAAACTCTTGAAAGTGTGGAGTCTCCCCTAAGGCTGGACCTCTAGAACTTTTTCATCTCTCAAACTAATCCATGTTTAGTCTCCAACAACCAGCCAATTACCTTGTGTTTCTATCCCATACTGGCTTCAGTGCAGTTTCTGCTCCCACTAAGCTATGATTCTCTACACCCACCTGTTTTCTCTGCTTTTCCAGTTTTTGTGGAGGTGGCTTGCCCTGTGACTTCAATTCTCTGATGGATCTAAGAAGAGTTGTTGATTTTCAGTTTTCAGCATTTGTTTCTGGTTGTGAGAACAGGAATGGTGACTTCCAACCTCTTTACATGTCAGTCCAGAAACCAGGAGTTTTTTATTTAATTTTTATTATTTATTAAATGTAATTATGTTTTAAGAATTGTATCTGCCTAACATATTTAAAGTGAAGTTTAAAATTTTCCAGGTGTTTCCATTTTGTTTTTTATTTTTATTTTAATTAAATTGTGCTCAGAGAATTTGTCCTTTAAGTCCTATTTTTAAAATTTTTGCGTTTGCTTCATAGCACATTATACAATAAATTTTATAACTTTTCTGTAGATCTTTAAAAATAACTTCTAACAATATGCTAAATTGGTTCAACGCTGTTAATTAATTATATTATTCTATGTTCTTATTTATTCATTCAACAAATACTTGTTGGAAATCAATATGATTTAGGCAATGTGTTAGTTACCTGTGAAACAATGATGAACAAAACAGAAAAAATCTTTGGTTTTGTGAGATTCACAATCTGGAAGTAAGGTGCAGACAATTAAACAGACAACTATAATACAATCTGAAAAGTGCCATAATAAGGATCATATAGAGTTTTATGTAAGAACATAGGAAGGACAGATACAGACTAGGGAGTCAGAGAAGACTTTATTGGGAGAAATTATGACCAAAATGAGACCTAAAGGATGAATAGAAGCTAACCAGGAAAAGGGGAATTAAAAAGTGTTTCAAATATGTTTGAAGAACAGGAGGTGATAGTTAGCAATACATTTTTTTTAGGAACTTAAAGAATTTCACTGTGATTTGGGACTAGAGGGCAGGGTGGCAAAATGAGACTGGAGAAGGCCCAAATTATGTGAAGACTTTTGCTCATATTAGGGAGTTTGGAATTTGTCCAAAGATAAGTAAAGAGCCATTGAAAAAATTTAAGCTGGTGAATGACGTGATTTTAACTGTGTATTAGAAAGATTCTCTATTGAAGTCTTAGCTACAGCCATCAGACAACAACAACAACAAAATAAAAAGCATCCAGATTGGCAAGGAAGAAGTCAAACTGCCACTATTTGCAGATGACATGATACTCTATATAGAAAACCAGAAAGACTACCAAAAGCTGCTAGAACTGATACACAAATTCAGTAAAGTCACAGGATACAAAAATCAACGTACAGAAATATGTTGCATTTCTATATACCAATCATGAAGCAGCAGAAAGAGAAATCAAGGAATTAATCTTTTACAATTACACCAAAAATAATAAGATACCTAGGAATGAAAGAAATTGAAGATGACACAAAGAAATGGAAAGGCATTCTATGCTCAAGGATCAAAAGAACAAATATTGTTAAAATGTCTACATTACCCAAAGCAATCTACACATTTAATGCAATCTCTATCAAAATACCAACAGCATTTTCCACAGAGCTAGAACAAACCATCCTAAAATTTATATGGAACCACAGAAGACCCCAAATATACAAAGCAACCTTGAAAAAGAAAATTGAAACTGGAGGCATCATGATTTTGGACTTCAAGTTACATTGCAAAGCTGTAGTGATCAAGACAGTATGGTTCTGGCACAAAAATAGGCACATAGATCAATGGAACAAAATAGAAAACCCAGAAATAAACACATAACTGTATGGTCAATTAATCTTCAACAAAGCAGGAAAAACTATCCGATGGAAAAAAGAGTCTCTTCAACAAATGGTGTTGGGAAAACTGGACAACAACGTGCAAAAGAATGAAACTGGACCACTTTGTTACACCATACAGAAAAACAAATTCAAAATGGATTAAAGACCTAAATGTGAGACAGAAAACCATTAAAATCCTAGAGGAGAATACAAGCAGTAATCTCTTTGACATTGGCTGTGGCCACTTCTTTCTAGATATGTCTCCTGAGGCAAGGGAAGCAAAAGCTAAAATAAACTATTAGGAGTACATCACAATAAAAAGCTCTGCACAGTTCCAAATGATATAGCCAATAAAGGGTTAGTATAGAAAATATATAAAGAACTTGTAAGACCCAACACACAAAAACCAAATAATCCAGTTAAAAAATGGGCAGAAGACATGAATAGACATTTTTCGAAAGAAGTCATACAGATGGCCAACAGACACATGAAAAGATGCTTAATATCATTCATCAGCAGGGAACTATAAATCAAAACTACAATGAGATATCATCCCACACCTGTCAGAATGGCTAAAATCAACAACACAGGAAACAACCAGTGTTGGTGAGGATGTGGAGAAAGGGGAACCCTCTCACACTATTGCTGGAAATGCAAACTGGTGCAGCCACTCTGGAAAACAGTATGGAGGTTCAAGAGTTAAGAATAGAAGTACCTTATGATCCAGCAACTGTACTACTAGGTATTTACCCAAAGGATGCAAAAATACTAATTCGAAGGGATACATGCACCCTGATGTTTATAGCAGCATTATCAACCATAACTAAATTATGGAAAGAGCCCAAATGCCCATTGGTAGATGAATGGATAAATAAAATGTGCCATATATATATATATATATATATATATATATATATATATATATCTCAATATAATATTCCATTATATATATTATTCAGCCATCAAAGAGAATGAAATCTTGCCATTTGCAAGATGTGGATAAAGCTAGAGAGTATTATGCTAAGTGAAATAAGTCAGCCAGGGAAAGAAATATACCATATGATTTCACTCATATGTGGAATTTAAGAAACAAAAGAAATGATCATAGGGGAAAGAAAGAGAGAGGCCAACCAAGAAACAGACTCATAACTATAGAGAACAAAGTGATGTCAGCAGAGGGGAGGTGGGTGGGGGGATGGGTGAAATAGGGGATGGAGATTAAGGAGTGCACTTGTTGTGATGGGAATTAAGGAGTGTACTTGTTGTGATGAGCACCAGGTATTTTATGTAAGTGTTGAATCACTAAATTGTACACCTGAAACTAACATTACACTGTATGTTACCTAACTGGAATTTTAAATAAAAACTAAAAAAAACGAAGATTCTCTGCCTTCAAAATGGAGAATGAATTGGAGTAGGAAAATATAGGATGTATTTAACCCTATATTATTACCACTTCCGGTTTTATTTTTTAATTCAATTTGAATTCTCCAAGTAATATGTAAAACTATCCTCACACCTTAGACAAAAATTGATTCAAAATATATCATAGACTTATATATAAAATGTAAGACTGTAAAAGTTTTAGAAAGGTAACATAGGATAAAATCTTTGGGACCTAGAAATAGACGAAGCATTCTCAGACATGATAGCAAAAGCACAATCCATAAAAGAAAAAAATGGATAAATTGGACCTCATCAAAATTAAAACTTTTGCACTGTGAAAATAATGTTAAGAGGAAAACTCAGGGTGCAGATTGGAAGAAAATATTTGCAAACCACATATCTTGACAAAGGACCTGTATCTACAATATATAAAGTGTGCTCAAAACTCAACAGTAAAAACAGTTAATCCAATTGGAAAATGGTTAAAAGACATGAACAGACATTTCACCAAAGAGGATGAATAATATACAGATGACAAATAAGCACATGAAAAGAGGTTCACTATTTTTTTTAAATTTTATTTTATTATGTTATGTTAATTACCATACAAAACATCATTAGTTTTTGATGTAGTGTTCCATGATTCATTGTTTGCGTATAACACCCAGTGCTCCATTCAATATGTGCCCTCTTTAATACTCACCACCAGGCTAACCCATTACCCCACCCCCTCCCCTCTAGAACCCTCAGTTTGTTTCTCAGAGTCCATAGTCTCTTATAGTTCGTCTCCCCCTCCGATCTCCCCCCATTCATTTTTCCCTTCCTACTATCTTCTTTTTTTTTTTTAACATATTTGTTTCAGAGGTACAGGTCTGGGATTCATCAGCCTTACACAATTCACAGCACTCACCATAGCACATACCCTCCCCAATGTCTATCACCCAGCCACCCCATCCCTCCCACCCCCCACCACTCCAGCAACCCTCAGCTTCTTTCCGGAGATTAAGAATTCCTCATATCAGTGAGATCATATGATAATGTCTTTCTCTGATTGACTTATTTAGCTTAGCATAATACCCTCTAGTTCCATCCACATCATTGCAAATGGCAAGATTTTGGGTTTTTTGATGGCTGCATAATATTCCATTGTATATATATACCATATCTTCTTTATCCATTCATCTGTCGATGGACAGCTGGACGCCTTCCATAGTTTGGCTATTGTGGACATTGCTGCTAAAACATTGGGGTGCACATACCCCTTCGGATCACTACATTTGTATCTTTGGGGTAAATACCCAGTAGTGCAATTGCTGAGTCCAAGGGTAGCTCTATTTTCAACTTTCTGAGGAACCTCCATACTGTTTTCCAGAGTGGCTGCACCAGCTTGCATTCCCACCAACAGTGTAGGAGGGTTCCCCTTTAAGAGAGTCACTATTATTAGCTGTAAGGGCAATGCAAATTCAGACCACAATGCAATATCATCACAGACCTATTATAATAGTCAAATGAAAAATAGTGATAATACCAGATGCTAGTGATGATACACAGAAACTGGATGTCTAATACATTTCTGGTGTGAATGCCAAATAGTAAAGGTTCTATGAAAAACATTGTTGTGGTTTTTTATAAACATTCAATTACCATAAAACCAAGCATTTACACTCCTGGACATTCAACCAAAGAAATGAATACTTATATTCATATAAAAACCTGTGCATGAATGTTAATAATAATAAATAAAAATAGAAAAATACTGGCAACAACTCAAATGCTGTTCAACATGTGAATGGTTGAGCAAGCTATTTTACATCCATACTATGGAATACTACTCAGCAATAAATATGAAAAAGCCAATTCCAAAATGTTACATACTGTCTGGTTCCATTTATATAACATTCTCAAAATTACTAAACTACAGAAATAAAGAACAGATTAGTGGTTGCCAGGGGACAAGGATGGAGGTGGGGTGTGGTAGGGGGTGAGTGAGAATACAAATAGGTAGCACAGAGGAGTTCCTTTATGGTGATGGAACAGCTCTGTATCTTGATTGTGTTGATCGTTACACAAAACTACTCATGGAATTAAATTGCACAGAACCAACACACACACAGAGATGCAGATTTTAAAATAGTGAAAACTGAATAAATTCTGTGGTCTAACGGTAGTTTACCAATGTCAAATTCCTGGTTTTGATATTATACTAAATTATATAAGATGTCACCATTGGGGAAGCTGGGATAAGTGTTCACAAAATTTTATAGACTATTTTTGTAGCTTCCTATTTCAAAATAAGTTTTAAAAGAATACTTTCCTAGATTGTGAAGAAACACTTAAGAAAATTAATAACAAAAACCTTGAATTCAATCCTCAGTTGTGACATGTATTATTTTTTTCTCAAGACAAACTACTGTGTTCTAACTGTAACTGCTTCAAATTATTTTGGTCATAAAGAGAACTGAACAAAAAAACTGCATTGATCAATGCAAATGCATCAAAAAATGTATAACTCCTCTTTTAAAATATCACCACAATCTGAGGTATATTTTGGATTATTTCTCTTCTGAAAGTCAATTTGATTTTTAAAAACAGTTATGCATCATCAGAGTCTTATACTTGTGAATAAAGCACATGGAACATATAATTTAGGTCAGACATAAGATGTATCTTTGGAACAGTAAGACTATTTTCTTTTGTATTTCCTACCTTGTCACTTAAGGCAATAAAGACAAGTCCAAATATGCTTCAAATAATAGCAACTTGTGAGAATGTCAGGTCTGGAGACACCTGTGGTGGGGTGGGATCTCATGGGGCCAGGAGACATGAGATTTGGTTTGTTATCTCCGCCCTTCTCAACTATAGGATTTTAGGCAAGTCATTTAATCTCTTTTAGTTTTATTTTCCCTCTTTATAAAACTGGGGTCATTTTTCTTGTTCTGCTTACTTAAGAGGGCTGTTATGAAGACTGTGAGATAATATAAATGCAAGCAATTTATAAAACTGTAATGTGATATAGAAATATAAGGTGTCACTAAGGGTAGTATTATATTAAAGGTATACCGACTTTAAAAAAAAGAATTAAGAAATCACATAAGTCTAAAATCTCTTTGGGTCACTATTTCTGATTATATTCATTTCTCCTCCACCCCAGAAGTCAGTACTGCTATAAATTTAGTATGTACCATTTCATAATTCTTTTTTATTTTATGCACACATATATGTACTTATAAAAATATATGTAAATATGTGGTATTATTTTTGCATGCTTTCTACATAAATGTTATCATATAGTGTGTGTCATTCTGTAGCCTGCTTTTTTCAGTCAATGTTATATCTTAAAGATATATTCATATTGATACGTATAGCTTTAATAAATTTATTGTGACGGTGGCATTCCATTTGATATACAATTTTTATTTAACTATTTCTCTATTATTGGACATTCAGGCTGTTTTCAAATTTTTGCAGTATTGTAGAAAATATTCTTGTACATCTCCTCATACACATGTATGTTTTTCTCTGGGGAAGAAATAAAATTAATGTGTCATAGATTAACGTTTTGAACTTTACTACAACTACCAGATTATACTCCAAAGTGGCTGTACCAATTTATACCTCTATCATTTCCCCACACCTTTACTAAAATTAGATCTTCTCTTCCAAACTGTAACCTATAAAAAAAATCAATCCACCTCATGGCAGTCTCAGCATGGTGTCATGTTCAAATAAACACTTATCTAAAATCCAAAAAGAAAATAAAATAATTACATTTTATTTTTGCCTCTTAATATACCTTTTACAACACACAGCAAACTATCTTTAAAAAATAATTTTCACCCATTTACTTGCCAAAATCTCCACTCATCATGGCATAGTAGATACTCCAATCTCTATCTCTCTCAAAATTACCTAAAACACTGATACCCAGCCCAAGTTAATTTTTTCTTCTTTTAGTAATTGTCTACTCTTTCCAATATAAATCAAACAAATCCTGGTTTGTTTCATCTCTCTCTCTTAACCATTATCCCGATCTTTGGAACAAAGTCCAAGAACAGAGTGTGTAAGGGCAGAATTCTCTTAAGTGGATGTGTGGAGTGTAAGTTGTAAGTACTTTTATTTTAATTCTTTTTCCTATCAGACAAGCTAGAGCAAAGTGCAAGACTGGTTTTAAGTTTGAACTTTAAGCAGGAAGAATGTCTTCCCACAAGATGGGGTTTTTAAATTCCTCTTTTATTTACACAGTACACAGAAAAACGTAGGTCCTGAAGAAAGAAAAACATAGCTCCCAGGGAGATAACAGATAAGAAGCACTCAGATCAGAACAGCTGCATCAGGAAGTATTAATAAAACTCTTTCTAGTTATGATTACTCTGCTCATACAATTTCCGTTTCAATAATTCTGAGCCCTTCAGCAGGGCTTGTGGTATTTCCATGATTGGTTAACAAATATTTCTAGAGTTCTTCTTGTGTGCATAGTCCAATATTGTCTAGTTGTGAGAGAGGTGGAGCAAGCAAGGAGACACATGGTGTCTGTTCTTAGGGACCTTTTAGTTTAGTTTCAGAGTGTCATTGTGGCATTGTGGTTAAGCATACAAACTCTGAGGTCAAACTGCATGGGTGACATGGCTTTATCACCTATTTGTGTGACCTTGGGTAAATAATTTTAGCTCTCTGAGTCTCAATTTCCTTATTTATAAAAGTAATAATAGTACCTTATCTCATAGATCTATTCTGAGAGAAACAGTTCTTCCTGGTATATTTTATGTGAAAGGAAAACAAAAACATATCTATCTTTTCTTTGATTCTCACTCATTCTTCTATCTGGGAAGTGCAAATCAAAACCACAATGAGATACCATTTTACACTGACTAGGATGGCCATAACAAATTTTTTTAATGGAAAATAACAAGTGGTGAGACTGTGGAGAAATTGGACCCCTTGTACATTGCTGGTGGGAATGTAAAATGGTTCAGCCCCTGTGAAAAAGTTTGACAATTCCTCAAAATGTTAAACATAGAATTACCATATGACACGGCAATTGCACTCCTAAGTATATACACAAAAGAAGGGAAAACAGGTTTTCAAGCAAAATCGTGTACACCAAATTTCATAGGATTCCTATTTATAGTATCCAAAAGTGGAGGACAACTTAAATGTCTATGAACAGATGAATGGATGAAGACAATGTGGTCTGTTCATACAATAGCGTATTATTCAGCTTTAAAAAGGAATGAAAATCTGACACATGTTACAATATGGATGAACCTTGAAAGCATTATGGTAAATAAGTCAGACACAAAAGGACAAATATTTCATGTTTCAATTTATATTATATGTTTTATATATTTACATTATATTAAGAAAAAGATGTGTTTGCATAGCCCAATTTTCTCTTCTCTTCTTGGGAGCTGGACTGCCCACAGAAATAATGCCACACAGCAAGGTATGCAATTTAGTGTAGCCCAGTGCCTTTGGCAAGAGAGGGGTATAGAGAGGAGAAAAAAGAGAGAAGAGAGCCTAACACTCAAGGTATCTTGCCACTCTGGGACTTTGGAGGTAAACCGACCTATTAAACCAGGTAGGGGTCTGGGAAAATTGTTTGAATATTCAAAAGGCATCATTCAAGGCAACTCTGAAACTCTGGTGGTTTGTGTGTGTGTGTGTGTGTGTGCATTCCTACTGTAAAAATTCTGGCCAAATGTTATGAATAAGCAAGAGTGTTGGAGATATAAGAACAGCATGAACAGGTAACATCTTATCATAATAATGTGCTCTTGCAAGGTCAGGCACAATATTATCTGGAAGATCTAAGTTAATTTGTGTGAAAAGAAGCCAACCTGCCACAGTAACAGGCAAGAAGTGGTTAATCAGCAACCAAAGGGCTCTTGCTTCCTAGGGCAATTGGGGTGACATTTCCCTTCAACATTCCTGCCATCTATATCTCTGCAAAGTGTGGTATTGGTTTCACTTCAGATTCCAAGGGGAAGGGACCTTTCCTAGCAAATGCATTTTAAAATGTTTCTCTCGGTGTCATGTTGTACAGAAAAACACTAATCCCACAGAGAGAATTAGCCACACACACACACACACACACACACACACACACACACACACACACCAAACAGAAGATAAAAGTCCGACATGAGCACAGACCCAGAACACTAAAGTCAGAGACAGAGCTACAACTTCACACAACCATTGCTCACACTGTAGAGGGAAACGAAGTCTTCCACAGAAACCTGCTGCACCACTCTTAGCAATGGACTCTTTTGGCTTGGCCTGGGCCATTCTCTTGTGGATTGTTTCATAGCAGCCTTTCCAAGTAATGCCTAGCTTTTCAGGCTGCCTCAATTCATTGGATTGGGCCTTGGGGGCTTTTTTTGATGTGCATCTGATCAAATTGTATTCTAGGAAAACATGGATCAAGGAAGACTAGAATGGTAAAGTACTGACTGCAAAACTCCTTTACTAACTTCCAATAATGTATGAATTCATGTCTAAGGAACACGGAAACACCTTAAATTCCTAGTCTCTTGCCACCACTCAAACATTGCTTATGGAGAACAGAGAGATCCAATGCAACTCCAGTCTCAGGAAGAGCTCTAGAGAAAACCATTTTTGTCTAAGCTGGAGAAACTCACCTCATCCAAGACCAACTTTAATTCCCTAAATTTTGTTTAAATCAAAGAATAGGCAACTAGAAGGGATAAGCTACTTGGTGTTCCATAGATTGGTTTTCTTGGAGAGTGGTAAGGGTCTTTCACCTATTACCTAACTGTTTCTGTCAGTAAGGGTGCATCAGAGACCCTGTTGTAATAAAGTTACATCACTACTGAGGAACCCATGAAACTGGGGGTTGGTACAAGGAGCATCATGAAGCATAGCTATTGAGAGCCACTGACAACTTTTTAATGGTGTGGCTGTATTATGCTATAAGCGAAACAAGTCAGAGAAAGACAAATACCATATGATTTCAATCATATGTGGAATTTAAGAAACAAAACTGATGAACATAGGGGAAGGGAAGGAAAAACAAAAGAAGATTAAATTAGAGAGGGAGGCAACCCATGAGAGACTCTTAACTCTAGGGGACAAACTGAGGGTTGCTGGAGGGGAGGTGGGTAGAGGGATAGGGTAACTGGGTGATGGGCATTAAGGAAGGCACTTGATGGAATGAGCACTGGATATTGTATACAACGGATGAATCACTAAATTATACCTATGCAACTAATAATACACTAAATGTTAACTAATTTGAATTTAAATAAAATCTTAAAAAAATAAAGGTGTGACTGTAAGCAATCAACAGGAATAACAAAAACTTCCAGTCAGCAGGGATCACCTGTGAGAGCAGCAACTAAATGTTCAGGCTTGGGAGACCTTACTATACTAACATACCTGGCCTTGTCTTCCAAACAAAAATCATCCTTGACATCAGAATTGACTACTAATATATCAGTAGACTTCTAATTGAACAGATAAAACAATTTGGCCTTGAGCAATTTTTTAACCTCATTGAGCATCAATTTCCCCATCTGAATATAAGAGTGTTTACCTTTTAAGTTTTTTGTGAAGCTTAATTGTGATAAAATATGTAATTAACCTTGCATAATGCTTGGTACATAGTAAACACCAAAGGTTATTAATATTATTTTCACTAGCAAATTTAGTAAGGCCGAAGGCTCTGAAACACTGGGTAGGAATTTGAGCCAGCCATAGAGACCTTGAATTGTAACCTGGCCTTCAGATTCCTCATCAGGAGGGTGGGACCCGGAATAAGAGCGTTACACTTGGCTCAAGTCCAAACTGCATGACTGCACAAACACTGTAACTGTTCTGTATTCAGACCCATTTGAAAGGATTTTTCCAGCATAAATTTCTAAATGTGCTGCTTGTTTTGTAATTCAATCTAGGGCAGCAGCAGCAGTGCTATCATTATTTACATTTCTGCCTTTCAGTCTTGGATCCAAGATATTTGCAGCAGTATGAATTGGCTCATAACAAAATTCTTCTCTTCAAAAAGCGTTTCACATTACTTTCTCTCATACCTGTAAGCAAATAAATATTAATAATCTTTTACATTGATTTGTTTCTGGGACATTTGGTCAAAAATAATTTATAGAAATGAACTGGTTTAGACACTGTGGGGAATTTGACATTAAATTCTTCCTATTGCTTTGATTTTAAGAAATTATTTCAGTAGAGAAGAGCTTCATTAGCAACATGTTTCTAATATTTCTTTTAATATTGTTCTAATATAGTTTCTAATATTGTTATTGCATTTTTTTCATTTTAATGAACGAAAGACAATACAAAGGCTTTATAAACAATTGGAAAATCTCCTCAACTTAAATTAACTTTTCTATTTTCTAGGATTTCGTATCTCCAATAATAACTTGGATATTGGTTAATCTTCAATTTATAATTGTACAGAGGAGAAAAACATTTTTACTTATGTATTTGTCAAGCCTTAAGAGGGTTCCAATAGTGACCAGTTACTTTTCACTCTACCCTGTTGTGTTTAGAGTATTATATTCTCTAACATTAATAAATAACTACACATTTGCATTAGTCTTTCTTCACTAAGATGCCCTCAAGTTCTGGAAGGACTAACCTGGTTGATCTATAATGGACTGTTGTATAACCTCAGTGAATGAACTCTTGCAGAACCTGCAACTAATTCTAGACTAGAAGCATGGGAATAGTTTTTGAGGGATGGATGATTGGCCATAATTTTGTAAGAAGGCTGATGGAAATGTTCAGTTTACATACAAAGTTTCCAGGTACTATATTTCTGTATTTTTACTTATTTTTCATTTACTGCTTTGAATTCTTCATTGTCTCCTTTTGGCTCCAAACTGTGGATCTGGGATCATATGTATCTCCAAACAAACTTTTAGCCCTTAAGTGCCCACAGGATTGCATCCTTTCTGAAGCATAACAGAATTTTTCTCTAAATTAAAGGGAAATCACATTTAATGGCTCTTGATTCAAAATTAATTTTCTTTCCTTAGATGCCTAAATTACCCCAGTGCATAATTACAGAATCTTGCTTTGAAAAGGGCCCTAGCGTTTAATCTAATTATCAGCTCTTTGCAGGATTCATTATTACAGAATCAATGGTAGTTTGTAAATCAGACTCTAATTGAGTACTTACCTGATAAGGAAGACTACTTTATTAGTTGTTAGAAAAATATTTCTTAAAATAAGACCCACCTCCCTAAATTTTCTTTGAGGAAAGGTTTATAGTCCAATATAAGATTTCCCTATTTTCATTTAAAATGTTGTACTATCAAAATGTACATTTATCTCTAAATGGATCAAATATGGCATATTTTAACAGGAAGTATTCATAGTGGTTCTATCTCCATTAATCCAAATTCCAAAATATTGTCTAGTCTTTAAAGCTACCAGCCCTGATGCAGTATCCAAATATCAGTGCCAAAACCAGAAGTGCATTCTCCTATTACATTAATAATATTTTACAGTATGGTGGCAGGAAATGCACTTTCAGTTCACTGGCTATAGCTATTATACTATGTGGAAACAACTGCCTGGAAGTCAGCCAGGTCCCTTGGCATAAAGGCCAACCCTGAGTAAGGCAAAGGTAATACAAGAAGGGAAACTATGCCACCACACCGAAAGCATTTTTGAGACATTCTAAAGCAGGGCTTCTCAAATCTTTGTGGTGGACCTTTTTAAAAAATTATTATTCCAATCTGCCATAGACTTTTGTGAAATAGGAAATCATGCACTTGAATGTAGCAGCAATGTCAAAATGCTCTAAAAATTTCTAAATACTTTCCATTAGCATATTTGATTAATATACTTATGCTTGTATGATTTGTATATTTATCATATTTATCAGGGATTGACAACAGTTTTAGGACTGGTATTGGTCTGTGGAACACACGCTGAGTAAGAAAGGCTGAGAATTACATTTGGCAACCTAATCCTTTCAGCATAGTTCAAGTGACATGCTAATTCAAGCAACCCTGCCGCTGGTAAGCACCAAATGTGTGTGTGTTAAATACAAATGAGTGGCCATGCTTAAGGATATAGTAAATACTTGGTTATGCTGAGCCAATCAGTGAAACCAATTGCCATTTATAAATCATGTTTGAAGTAGTTTAATTATGAAATCTTGGCTAATCATATGTGTAAGGGAAAATATGTTTGCCTGGTGGTAGGTTATATCAAACATCATTTTTTCAATTAGGTAATCACCAGAAATAGAGTTCAGGAAGTGGCATGACCACAAAGAGAAAAGAGAGACCCCTAAGTTTTCCAGAACTCTGGAATAACCTTAGGTCAGAAGTAGCAAAAAGTAGAAGGGAATGGGCCATAAAATGATAGATGGTATATTTAATTAAAGAACTGAGGAATAGTTACATGATTTGCCTTCCTCTGTCACTGGTGTTTGCTTCAGGATGAAAACTTTTTTAAATGAAGAAGTCTGACATTGAAGGCTATCAGGTTGGGCATTAGGGCTGATGAGCAGGGCAGTACTTCATGGAGTGTCTGCTACATGGAATCACAAGACTGATTAGAAGCTAATCATCTACCATGAAGGGGAAATCCTGGTTTTCCCCAGCTCCCATGTACAATGAACTAGGGATATAGAAATCAGATTCTGCATTAACTGCTAAGGGAATAAAGATTTTCACATCTATAGAGAATATGAATTCCAGCTACAAACACTTTTTAATCTAGGTCTTCATTTATAAATATAGACAGGCAACCAAGATTCACCAAATATTTACTGAAAAGTAAAAACATTGAAGGGAGTCACCAGACTCAACCAACTTAGTAACTAATGTCCAAGAAATAGTAAATGGAGAAAACAGAAAAGAACTATAAATATGCTTAAATAGTATTTAGAGAAAGATTCATCACCCTCGGAATACATCATTAAATAATTCACATTCATAAAATAAAAATAAGCTCCTGTTCAAAAAAGGGAAATAATCAAGGTTCTTACTTGTTTTTTTAATATTTTATTTATTTATTTGATAGAGAAAGACAGAGAGCAAGCACAACCAGACGGATCAGCAGGCAAAGGGAGAGGGAGAAACAGGATCCCGGCTGAGCAGAGAGCCCGACGTGGGGTTCGATCCCAAGACCCTAGGATCATGACCTGAGCTGAAGGTAGACCCTTAACTGACTGAGCCACCCAGGTGCCCCTGGGGTTCTTATTTGTAAATAATATAATCCATATAAGTTTGTCTAAGAATAAGCAAATATTTATTGAGTGGCTACTATGTGCCAACTACTCTTTTAGACATTGGAGATAGGAGATACAGCAGCAAGTAAAACAAAGTTCCTTTCTTATAAAGCTCGTATTTCAGTGAAAGTCTAGAGACTACAAAATTATATGGTTCAAGGGGATCCTTGGTAGCACAGTCAGTTAAGCGTCTGACTCTTGGTTTTGGCTCAGGTCCTGATCTCAGGGTAGTGAGATTGAGCCTTGCGTCGGGCTCCGCTTAAGTTTCTCTCTCCTTCTGCTCTTCCCTCCCTCAAATGAATAGATAAATCTTTTTTTAAAAAAACATATGATTCAGGTAGCGATATCAAGCAGAGTAAGGGACACAGCAAATGACAGGGGCATATGTATGTGTGTCTGTGACTATGTGAGCACATTGTGTGTGCTATTGTAGATGCCAGCCAGAATAGGCCTCTCTGATAAGGTAATATTTGAGCCAGGAATTAAAGAAAGTGATAAGGTGAGCCAAGAGGATAGAAGAAGAATGTTCTAAGCAAAAGAAGTGTCTAGGGGTTTTTTGATTAATAGTAAGGAGACCAGTGTGGCTTCAGCACACTGAATAAAGAGTGGTAGAAGTTGAAATGAAAGCAATAGGAGCAGGCTCAGTTATATAGGATTTTGTAAATCATTGTATTTTGGCTTTCATCATGAGATATATGGAAAGCCATTGTATGGTTACTAGCGGAAGACTGACATAATCTGACTTACATTTTAACAGTCTCACTTTGGTGGCTGTGTAGACAATAGGCTAGAAGGAACAAAAGTATAGGTAGGGAGACCAGTTAGCAGGTTATTAGAGTGATACGGAAATGAGATGATTGTGGCTTAGAGCAGGGTGTTATCAGTGGGAATGAGGATATATGGTCAGAATCTGGGTATATTTAAAAGGAAATATGGACAGAATTTGGTGATGGATTAAATTTGGCGCATGAGAGAGAGAAGACAAGAATAACTCCAATATTTTTGCCTGGGGAACTAGAATAACTAAGGTACTATTTATTATAATGGAGAAAATTGCAGGAGAACCAGTTAATTTTTTTTAAAGATTTTTATTTATATATTTGACACAGAGAGAGACAGTGAGAGAGGGAACACAAGCAAGGGGAGTGTGAGAGGGGAAGCAGGCTTCCCGCTGATCAGGAAGCCCGATGCGGGGCTCGATCCCAGGACCCTGGGATCATGACCTGAGCCAAAGGCAGCTGCTTTAACCACTGAGCCACCCAGGTGTCCCAGAGAACCAGCTTATTTTTGTTGGAGAATGAAGAGCTGAGGTTTTGGACGTGTTAAGTAGGAGACACCTATTGAACATCCAAGTGGAGACATTGAGTAGGCAGTGGGTTATATTATTCCGAAGTTCAGAGGAGGAATCAAAGCTATAGATATTAATTTGACAGCCGTCTCTATATAGAAGGCATTTAAAGCCATGAGACTGGATGATAACAGCTAAGGAATGAGTGTGGACAGAAATGAGAAGAGGACCAAGGACTTAGTCTAGTGTTACTTCAGTATTTTGCAGCTGGGGGCTAAAATATCATTAGAGAATATGGAGAAGAAATAACCAGTGAGATAGGAGGAGAAGTATAAACAGGTATCCTGGAGGCCAAATAAATGAAGTGTTCCAAGAAGGAGACAGTAATTGACGATGTAAATAATACTGACAGGTCAACTAAGATGAAGACTAATAATTAACCTTCAATATTAGCAATATGGAGGTCATTGGTAAAATTAGGGGTAATTTGTTAAATAGGGTTATCTGTTAAGTGTGAGAATGGAAAACTAGATATTGAGGGCTTTTTAAAAAAAGCTTTTATTTTAATTCCAGTTAGTTAACATAGAGTGTTACAGTAGTTTCAGTTGTACAATTTAGTGATTCAACACTTACATACAGCACCTGGTGCTCATGACAAGTGCACTTCTTAATCCCCATCACCTATTTCACCCTTCCCCCCACCTATCTCCCCTATGGTGACCATCAATTTGTTCTCTATGATTACAAGTCTGTTTCTTGGTTTATCTCTCTTTTTTTCCTTTCCCCCTCTTTGTTTTGTGTCTTAAATTCCATATATGAGTGAACTCATATGGTATTCTCTGACTGACTTATTTCACTCAGCATTATTCTCTCTAGCTCCATGCATGTCGTTGCAAATGGCAAGATTTCATTCTTTTTATGGCTGAATAATATTCCATTGTGTATATATATATCACATCTTTTCTTTCCTCATATCTTGGAGTAGCATTCAGTGTAGGGCTGGAATAAGGGTAAGGGTTAGGGTTAGGGCTGTGGTGAGGGTATGAGCCTATTGTACTGAAGTTCAAAGACCTCTACAGAGGGTTAAGTTTAGGGCAAGGTTATGGTCATGGTGAGGGCTTAGGGTTAGGGGTTAGTGGTTATCATTAGGGTTAGGGTTAGGGTTTGGTTTAGGATTAGGTTTTCAATTAGAAGAATACTCTCTACCTCCATCCATGTCTTGCACAGGACAAGATTTCCTTCTTTGTGGCTGAGTAATATACCATAGTATATACGCACCAAATCTTTTCTTTCCTCAGATCTTGGAGTAGGGCTTGACATATGGTTGGAATAAGGGTCAGGGTTAGGTTTAGGGTCAGTGTGAGGGTGTGGGAAAGTTGTCCGCTTTTCAGAGACTTCTCCAGAGAATAAAACCTCAGTTATCTTTGGGGTGAGAATAAACATGGCAACCATCCACCCAGCTGAGGTAAAGATGGAATTTGGTATTCTAAATACTCTTTAAGTGCATATTCAATTGGTCCTTCTCTTTTGATCTCTATGTTCACACTCATTTTCAAATAATACTACAAATTCTTTAAGTTTTTATTTAACATATAGTGTAATATTAGATACAGTGATTCAACACTTCCATACAACACCTGATGCTAATCATAACAAGTGCCCTCCTCAGTCCCTATCACCTATGTAACTCATCCCCCCCCCACCCCTCTCCCCTCTGGTAATTATCAGTATGGTCTCCACAGTTAACAGTATGTTTCTTGGTTTGCCTCTGTTACTTTTTTTCCCCATTTGCTGGCTTGTTTTGTTTCTTAAATTCCACATATGAGTGAAATCATATGTCATTTGTCTTTCTTTAACAGACCTATTTTCCTTCAAATAATACTCTAGCTCCACCTATGTCATTGCAAATGGCAAGATTTCATTCTTCTTTGTAGCTGAGTAATATTCTGTTATATATATATGTATGTATATATATATACAACATTTCTTTATCCATCCATCAATTAATGGACACTTGGGGTGCTTCCATATCTTGGCTATTGTAAATAATGCTGCTCTTAACATAGGGGTGCATGCATTCCTTTGAATTAGTGTTTTTGTATTCTGTGGGTAAATATCCAAGTGCAATTGCTGGATCATAGAGTAGTTCTATTTTTAACTTTCTGAGGTAACTCCATACTGTTTTCCAGAGTGGCCATACCAGTTTGCATTTCCACCAACAGTGCAAGAGGGTTCCCCTTTATCCGCATCCCCGCCAACATCTGTCATTTCCTGACTTGTTAATTTTAGCCATTCTGACAGCTATGTTGATTTTAGCCATTCTGACAGCTGTGATGGGATATCTCATTGCATATCTATTGCATTTACCTGATGGTAAATGATGATGGACATCTTTTCATGTGTCTGTTGGCCATCTGGATGTCTTTGTAGAAATGTCTGTTCGTATCCTCTGCCATTTTTTAATTGGATTATTCATTTTTGGGTGTTGGCTGGGTAATTTGTTTCTTGGGTGTTGAGTTTGATAAATTCTTTATGCATTTTGGATACTAACCCTTCATTGGATATGTCATTTGCAAATATCTTCTTCCATTCTTTAGGTTGCCTTTTCGTTTTCTTGATTGTTTCCTTTGCTGTGCAGAAGCTTTTTATTTTGATGAAGTCTCAATAGTTTATTTTTGGTTTTGTTTAAACACCCTTGACTCAGGAGACATATCTACAAACAAGTTCCTATGGCTGATGTCAAAGAAATTGCTGCCTTTGTTCTCTTCTAGAATTTTTATGGTTTCACATTTAGGTTTTTAATCACTTTCCATTTGTTTTTGTGTGTGGTGTAACAAAGTGGTCCAGCTTCATTCTTTTGCAGGTAGCTGTCCAGTTTTCCCAACACTATTTGTTGAAAAGACTGTCTTTTTCCAATTGGATATTCTTTCCTGCTTTGTCAAAGATTAATTTGCTATATAAATGTGGGTCTATTTCTGGGATTTCTATTGATGTATGTGTCTTGTTTTTGTGCCAGTACCATACAGTTTTTGGCATTATAGGTTTGTAGGGGTCTTTGTGGTTCCATACAAATTTTAGGATGTGTGAAAAATGCTGTTGGTATTTTGATAGGGATTGCATTAAATGTGTAGATTGCTTTGGATACTATAAACATTTTAACAATATTTGTTTTTCCAATCCATGAGTATGGAATGTCTTTCCATTTCTTTATGATGTCTTCAATTTCTTTCCTCAGTGCTTTATAGTTTTCACTTGAATTTATTCCTAGGTATCTTACTATTTTTGGTGCAATTGTAAATGGGATTGATTCCTTAATTTTTCTTTCTGCTGCCTCATGATTGGTGTACAGAAATGCAACAGATTTCTATATATTGATTTTATATCCTGCAACTTAACTGAATTCATTGATCAGTTCTAGCACTTTTTTGGTGAAGTCTTTTGGGTTTTCTATATAGAGTATCATTTCATCTGCAAATAGTGAAAGTTTGAATTCTTCCTTGTTGATTTGGATGCCTTTTATTTCTCTTTGTTCCTCTGATTGCTGTGGCTAGGCCTTCCAGTACTATGTTGAATAAAAGTAGTGAGAGTGGACATCCTTGTCTTGTTCCTGACCTTAGGAGACAAGTTCTCAGTTTTTCCCCATTGAGGATGATGGTTGCTGTGGGTTTTTCATATATGGCCTCATTATGTTGAGGTATGTTTACTCTATCTTCATTTTGTTGAGGGTTTTTATCAAGAATGGATACTGTACTGTGACTAACATTTTTTCTGCCTCTATTGAAATAATCATATGGTTCTAATTTTTCCTCTTGTTGATGTGGTGTATTGCATTAGTTGATTTGTGAATATTGAAACACACTTGCAGCCCAGGAAAAAAATCCCACTTGATCATGGTGAATGATTCTCTTAATGTAGAGTTTAATTCGTTTTGCTAAATTTTATTGAGAATTTTTCCATCTATGTTAACCAGGAATTTTGGCTTGTAGTTCTCTTTTTTTAGTGATGTCTTTATCTGGTTTTGGTATGAGGGTAATGCTAGCCTCATAGAATAAATTTGGAAGTTTTCCTTCCTTTCTATTTTTTTGGAATAGTTTGAAAAATGTAGGTATTAAATCTTCTTTCAATGTTTGGTAGAATTTACCTGTGATGCCGTCTGGTCCTGGACTTTTGTTTATTGGGAGTTCTTTGATTACCGATTCAATTCTTTACTGGTTATCAGACTGTTCAAATTTTCTATTTCTTCTTGTTTCAGTTTTGGTAGTTTATATCTTTCTAGGAACTTATCTATTTCTTCTAGGTTGTCCAATTTGTTAACATATATGGGGAAAAACAGAGCTTTTCCCCTATGGTCAGGAACAAGACAGGATGTCCACTCTCACCATTACTGTTTAACATAGTACTGGAAGACTTAGCCTCAGCAATCAGACAACAAAAAGAAACAAAAAGCATCCAAATTAGCAAGGAAGAAGTCAAACTTTCACTATTTTCAGACAACATGATACTTTATCTAGAAAACAAGGAACATTCCACCAAAAAACTTGCTAGAACTAATACATGAATTCAGCAAAGTCACAGGATATAAAATCAATGTACAGGAATCTGTTGCATTTCTTTTTTTAAGATTTTATTTATTTGAGAGAGAGAGAGGGAGAGAGCACAAAGGGGGAGATAGGGAGAGAGAGAATCTCAAGCAGACTCCATGCTGAGTGGGGAGCCAGATGTGGGGCTCAATCTCACAACCCTGAGATCATGACCTGAACCAAAACCAAGAGCTGGACACTTAGCCAACTGAGCCACCCAGGCACCCTGAAATCTGTTGCATTCCTGTACACCAATAATGAAGCAGCAGAAAAAGAAATCAAGGAATCCATCCCATTTGCATTGCACCAAAAACAATATGATACCTAGGAATAAACTTGACCAAAGAGGTAAAAGACCTGTACTCTGAAAATTATAGAACACTTATGAAAGAAATTGAAGAGGACACAAAGAAATGGAAAATATTCCATGCTCATGGATTAGAACAAACATTGTTAAAATGTCTATACTACCTAAAGCAATCTACACATTTAATGCAATCTCTATCAAAATACCAATAGCATTTTTCACACAGCTAGAACAAACCATCCAAAAATTTGTATGGAACCACAAAAGACCCCAAATAACCAAAGCAATCCTGAAAAAGAAAAGTAACGCTGGAAGCATCACGATTCTGGATTTCAAGCTGTATTACAAAGCTGTAGTCATCGAGACAGTATGGTACTGGCACAAAACAGACACATAGATCAATGGAACAAAATAGAAAACCCAGAAATAGACCTACATTTATATGATCAATTAATCTTTGACAAAGCAGGAAAGAATATCCAATGGGAAAACGACAGTCTTTTCTTTCTTTTTATTTTATTTTATTTTTTTTTACATTTTTTATTATGTTATGTTAATCACCATACATTCCATCATTAGTTTTTGATGTAGTGTTCCATGATTCACTGTTTGCGTATAACACCCAGTGCTCCATTCACTATGTGCCCTCTTTAATACCCATCACCAGGCTAACCCATCCTCCCATCCCCCTCCCCTCTAGAACCCTCAGTTTGTTTCTCAGAGTCCATAGTCTCTCATGGTTCGTCTCCCCCTCCGATTTCCCCCCCCCTCCTTTTTCCCTTCCTTCCTTCCTTTTTTTTTTTTTTTAACATATAATGCATTATTTGTTTCAGAGGTACCGGTCTGTGATTCAACAGTCTTACACAATTCACAGCGCTCACCATAGCACATACCCTCCCCAATGTCTATCACCCAGCCACACCGTCCCTCCCACCCCCCACCACTCCAGCAACCCTCAGTTTGTTTCCTGAGATTAAGAATTCCTCATATCAGTGAGGTCATATGATACATGTCTTTCTCTGATTGACTTATTTCGCTCAGCATAATACCCTCCAGTTCCATCCACGTTGTTGCAAATGGCAAGATTTCATTCCTCTTGATGGCTGCATAATATTCCATTGTATATATATACCACATCTTCTTTATCCATTCATCTGTCGATGGACATCTTGCCTCTTTCCATAGTTTGGCTATTGTGGACATTGCTTCTATAAACATCAGGGTGTATGTACCCTTTCAGATCCCTACATTTGTATCTTTGGGGTAAATACCCAGTAGTACAATTGCTGGGTCATAGGGTAGCTCTATTTTCAACTTTTTGAGGAACCTCCATACTATTTTCCAGAGTGGCTGCACCAGCTTGCATTCCCACCAACAGTGTAGGAGGGTTCCCCTTTCTCTGCATCCCCGCCAATATCTGTTGTTTCCTGACTTGTTAATTTTAGCCATTCTAACTGCTGTGAGGTGGTATCTCATTGAGGTTTTGATCTGGATTTCCCTGATGCCGAGTGATGTTGAGCACTTTCTCATGTGTCTGTTGGCCATTTGGATGTCTTCTTTGGAAAAATGTCTGTTCATCTCTTCTGCCCATTTCTTGATTGGATCATTTGTTCTTTGAGTGTTGAGTTTGGTAAGTTCTTTATAGATTTTGGATACTAGCCCTTTATCTGATATGTCATTTGCAAATATCTTCTCCCATTCTGTCGGTTGTCTTTTGGTTTTGTTGACTGTTTCTTTTGCTGTGCAAAAGCTTTTTATCTTGATGAAGCCCCAATAGTTCATTTTTGCCCTTGCTTCCCTTGCCTTTGGTGATGTATCTAGGAAGAATTGCTGCGGCTGAGGTTGGAGAGGTTGCTGCCTGTGTTCTTTAGGATTTTGATGGACTCCTGTCTCACATTTAGGTCTTTCAACCATTTTGAACAACAGTCTTTTCAACAAATAGTGTTGGGAAAACTGGACAGCAACATGCAGAAGAATGAAATTGGACCACTTTATTACACCATGCACGAAAAATAAACTCAAAGTAGTTTTTCATAATATTCTCATAATTGTATTTTTGTGGTGTTGGTGATTATTTATCCTCTCTCTTTTTGGTGATTTTATTTATTTGATTCCTTTCTGTGTTTTGTGTGTGTGTGTGTGTGTGTGTGTGTGTGTGATAAGTCTGACTAAAGGTTTATAAGTTTTGCTGATTTTTTCAAAGAACCCCATGTCCTGGTTTCATTGATCTGTTCTATTGTTTTTTTTGTTTTGCTTTAGTTTCTATATCATTTATTTCTCATCTTTATTGTTTCCTTTTTTGTGGTGAATTTGGGTTCTTTGTTGTTCTTTTTCTAGTCCCTTTAGGTGCAATGTGAGGTTATTTATTTGTGATTTTTCTTGATTCTTTAGGTAGTCATGTATTTCTGTAAACTTCCCTCTTAGAACGTTTTTGCTGAATCCCAAAGGTTTGGGACCATTATGTTTTCATTTTCATTCATTTCCATGTATTTTTTTATTTCTTCTTTTATTTCCTGGTTCAGCCATTCATTGTTTAGTGACATGCTGTTTAACCTCCATGTATTTGTGATCTTTCCAGACTTTTTCTTGTGGTTGACTTCTGGTTAATAGCATTGTGGTCACAAAAGGTGCATGGCATGATTTTGATCTTCTTGAATTTGTTGAGGCTTGTTTGTGGGCTAGCATTTGATCTATTCTGGGGAATGTTCCATGTGCAGTTGAAAAGAATGTGTATTCTGTTTTAGGATGGAATGTTCTGAATATATCTGTTAAATCCATCTGTTCAAGTGTGTCATTCAAAGCCATTGTTTCCTTGTTGATTTTCTGTTTAGATGATCTGTCCATTGATGTAAGTGGGGTGTTAAAGTCCCCTACTATTTTTTCATTATTATTATTAGTTCCTTTGTATTTGTTTTAATTGTATTATGTATTTGTTGCTCCTATGTTTAGTGCATAAATATTTATAATTGTTATATCTTCTGTTATATATCTTTTATCCCCTTTATTATTATATGGTGTCCTTCTTTGTCTCCTATTACAGTCTTTGTTTTAAAGTCTGTTTTTTCCAAAATTATTATTGCTACTCTGATTTTCTTCTGACATCCATTGAATAGTAAATATTTCTTCATCATCTCACTCTGATTCTGCAGGTGTCTTTAGGTTTAATGGATAAAGAAGATGTGGTAAATATATACAATGGATTATAACTCAGCCATCAAAAAGGATGAAATCTTACCATTTACAATAATGTGGATGGAACTGAAGGATATTATGCTAAGCAAAATAAGTCAATAAGAGAAAGACAACTATCATATGGTTTCACTCATAGTGGAATTTAAGAAACAAAACAGAGGATCGTAGGGGAAGGGAGGAAAAAATAAAATAAGACAAAATCAGGGAGAGAGACAAACCATAAGAGATTCTTAACTATAGGAAACGAAATGAGGGTTGCTGGAGGGGAGGTTGGTGAGGGGATGGGGTAACTGGGTGATGGGGAGGGCACATGATGTAATGAGAACTGGGTGTTATAAGCAACTGATGAATAACTGAACTCTGCATCTGAAACTAATGATATACTACATGTTAACTAAATTTAAATAAAATGAGATATTAAAAAAAGAAAATGAGTCTCTTGTAGGCAGCAATATCTTTTCTTATTCATTCTGTCACCCTATGTCTTCTGTTTGGAGTGTTTAGTCCATTTACTTTCAGAGTAATTATTGATAGATATGTATTTAGTGCCATTTCTTATTTGTTTTGTGGTTGTTTCTGAAGATTTTCTCTGATCCTTTCTTGTCTTTCTGATTTGCTGATTTTCTTTAGTGATATATTTTTATTTCCTTCTCTTCATTCTTCACATATTTATTAGTGGTTTTTGATATATGGTTACCATTAGGTTTGTATATAACATCTTATGCATATAGCAGAAGTCTATATTAAGTTGATGGTCATTTAAGTTGAATGCATTCTCTTTTCTCCTCCCCATGTTTTAGGTATATGTTGTTAATTTTATATTCTTTATTGTGTGAGTTCCTTGACTGATTTTTTTTGCAGAAATATTCATGTTCACTGCTTTGTATTTCCTACCTCTACATTGTCATTTTTGGTATCTCCTTTCCACTCAAAGAGTCCCTTTAATATTTTTTGCAGAGCTGTTTAGTGGTCATGAACTCCTTTAGTTTTTGTTTGGGAAACTCTTTATCTCTTATTCTATTCTGAATGATAGCCTTGCTATATAGAGTATTCTTGGTTACAGATTTTTTCATTTAGCATTGTGCTACTCCCGTCTGCCTTGCAAAGTTTCTGTCAAAAAATCTCCTATAAGCCTCATGAGTTTTCCTTTGTAAATTATTGTCTTCTTTGCCGCTTTTAAATTTTTGTCTTTACCACTATATTTTGCCAATTTAATTACAATATGTCTTGGTGTGCATCTGCTTTTCTTGATTTTGATTTCTCTGTGCCTCCTAGATCTGGGTATTTGTTTTCTTCCCCAGATGAGGGAAGTTGTCAGCTATTATTTCTTCAACTAGTCTACTCCCTTTTCTCTCTCTTCTGGGACTCCTATATTGTGAAAATTATTAAATTTGATGGAATCACTGAGTTCCCTGTCTATTCTCATTTTGTGCAATTCTTTATCCTCTCTTTTTTTCAGCTCCATTACTTTCCATTACTCTGTCCTCTAGGTCACTAATTCATTCCTCTGCTTCTTCTAGCCTGCTGTTCATTCCCTCTTGTGTTTCTTATTTTGTTTATTGATGTGTTATTCCTTATCTCTGTTTTAAGGGTCTCACTGATGTTTTCCACTCTTTTCTCACATCCAGTGGGTGTCTTTATGATCATTACTTTAAATTCTCTATCAGGCATGTTACTTATATCTGTTTCACTTAGATCTCTGGCGGTGGTCTAATTCTGTTCTTTCATTTGGGATAAATTTCTCTGTGTTCTCATTTTGTCAAAGCCTCTGTGCCTGTTTCTGTGTGTTAAGAAAGTCAGCTAAGTCTCTTGCTCTTGAGAGTAATGGCCTTATGAAGAAGAGGTCCTATAGTGCCCTACCATGTAGTGTTCCCTGTTCTCCAGGGTCTGGAGCTTCTAACTGTCTCCAATGTGTGCTGCATGTGCTCTGCTGCTTTGTTCTGAATGTTTTCCCTCAGGCCAGTCATCTGCAGAGGATGTCTTTGACTGCTGTGGGCAGTGTTTGGTTCCTGGCCTGAATGTGGTGCATTTTAACCAGGTGTGTTCTGGTCTTTTTGTGAATTGAGACCTGTTGCCACCACCACTGGAATGAGGCTCCACAAAACTCTTAAACAGGAGATGTAGCATGAACAGGGGTCTGGGCCAGTCTTGGGGAGGGGGCCTACATGCTGGGACTGAGGCAAGCTAACTGGGAGAGGTGGTTCCATGGGAGCCCAGGGATTGTGTAGGTGAGGCTTGGTGTAAGCAAGTTAGTAGTGTCAGTGCTGCCCTGGTTCCCACAGGTGGCCCTGCCTATGCTTATGCTGAGGGGTAAGAGATGGAAATGGTGCTGGCTAGCCTTTGACCCCAGAGGGGTCTCTCCTAAATGCTGCCTTTCTGGGATGTGCTCCAAGATGTGCAAATTACCTCCCCACTGTGTCCTTGTGCTCTTCAGGTGAGCTGTTTCCCTTGTCTGCTCTCCAAGAACAGCATAATACCCTCAGGGTTCTATCCTAGACAAGCCTGCTGACCTTTAAAACTCAGGGCTTTAAGCTCAGCTCATAGCAAGAACTCATGAAATTCTATCACTTTCCAAGCCAATTGCTATGGGGATTTATTTTCCCTATGTGCTTCCCTGTGTGCTAGTCTGTCACTAAACCTTCATGATTACAGCTCCTTCACCCACTGTAGTGGCCATGATCCATTTTTCTCCCAAACCATGTCTCTGCACTTCCTACTTTCTTGATATGGCCTCTTCTCTACCTTTCATCATGGAGTTTGTTCTGCCAGTGTTCAGGTCAATTTCTGGGATATTTGGGATGATTTGATAGTTATCCAGTTGGATTCATGGGATGAGGTGAGACTAGGATCCTCCTACTCCATTGCTACCTTCCCACACCCCCTAGATATTGGAAGTTTAAGGAGAGAGTAGATGGTATACAATAGTCATCTAGAGAACGTGTTATGAAAATGTCATAGCATTGCCAGGCAGTGCTAAAGGCCCTCTGAGGTTAATGGTCATGAATTTGAAGATGAAAATTAAATGGAGATAAAACCAGTTAAAATGAAAACAGAGAAAGTGAAGAATTGGGTTTAAGCGGGTTTGGGATTATTTTTTCTGGAGAGTATAATGAATGGAAAGAAGAGCAAAGGAGTTAATGGTATATGCCTGGGAGTTATTGTAATAGTGGACCAAGAAATATAAAATTATAAAAAGGAAAGTAGTAGTAAAAGGCCAATGGATTGGAGTTCCCAGAAAGGTCAAGAAAATATTGAAATTGGGACATTACAAGGAGTGAGCAAAAAAGATAGGGGAAAATGGCTTGAGAAGGAGGATGTTAAAATTGAGACTATATACATAGTGCAGTTATTTATTAAAGGAAAGCAGGAAAACCAATTTTGAGGCTCAGTTTCCAGAAACAATTGCCCAGGGCCAATGCCACAGAACTGGTCTGATTCGAAAAACTGTTGCTACTGCATTATATGCCAACAAATTGACTTTACTGCAACAGCTACTGCTGCCAGTACTGATGCCACTACTTTATTAAGAACTTGACCTTGCAATCTCTGCCATCCTTCAAAGCCAAGTTCCTTCACTGCTATCTATTCCAGCAAAATAGAAACCACACAGTACCACTTTATTCATGTCTGCAATTCCAAATCAAATTCTCATGCTGCGGCATCTGATTGGTAGACACTAAATCATATTCCTACATCTTAGTTTCAACCCAGACAAGAAGTTTGAATTTTGACTTTTACATTTGATAGGTAAATATTATAATGCAAGAATTTCCCAAATATCAAAAGGCCATTCATGATATGTTGGTCAGACACAATATGACAAAATTTTACTATAGATATTTTTAGAAATTAAAAACATAATTGTCAAAAATTTACCCATTGCTAAAGGAGTAAGTATTCATGCAACTAAAACTAGAGTTATACTTTAGTTGAAGATTGAACACAGAGATTCTCCCAAGATGCAACACAAAAAGCAAAAAGCGAAAAGATAAGAAAAATTCAGAGACATGCAGATCTTTCTGAGAATCCCAATATTTATTTAATGAGAGCTTCAGAAAGGACAGCAAGGGAACAGAAGGGAAGATAAAGGAGAGACAGATAGGCAGACAGAAAGAAAAGGAAAGAAAGGAGAGGAGAGGAGAAGAGAGGGGAGGGGAAGGGAGGGGAAAGGAAGGGAGGGGAGGGAAGGGAAGGAGAGGAGAGGAGAGGAGACGAGAGGAAAGGAAAGGAAAGGAGAAGAGAGAGAGGAAGGAAAGAAGGAAGAAGAAGGAATCAAAGAAATGCTGTACTAAAATGTCCTTAAATTGAAGAATAACATATCTTTATAAGTCATTATATAAGACTTTAAATCTTAGGATAAGATTTAAAGAGTCCACCAAAGGGACGCTGGTGAAGACGGTGGAGTAGGAAGATCCTGAGCTCACCTTGTCCCATGGATACAACTAGATAACACAGCATCAGTGTAACTAACCCAGAAAATGACCCAAAGACTGGCAGAACAGACTCTCCACAGCTAAATGTAGAGATGAGACCACATCAAAGAGTGTAGGAAGGGCAGAGATACAGTCAGGAGCTAAATAGATCCTCGACTGCCCACAGGAAGGAGGATGCTTCAGGCATAGAGAGGGGACAAAAACACCCTCACTCCAGGCACCCCAGGCTTGGGGAACCCACAGGGGGAAGATGAATCCCCATAACATTTGGCTTTGAAAATCAGAGGGGCCAAATTTCAGGAGTTCTTATAGTTAGTGGGGTTTAACACCTGGAACTTTAAAAATCAGTGGGCTTTGCTCTGGGAGAGCTGAGAGGGTGATAGGAAATTGAGTCCCCACCCTTAAAGAGATAGCACAACAGACAGGCCTGATAGATATATCACAGAAGCAGCAGTTTGAAAAACACCTGGGGTGTATAGGAAGGAGATTTATTTACTAATTTCAGAGCATGTGCTGGAGGAGCAGGGATCACTGGGAAACTTGTCCAGGAACAAAGGAGCTGTCAGTGCCATTTCCTTCTCCAGTCCCCTGCCTTGACACAGGCACACCTGCAGGAACCAGCACAGTGCCAACACTCACTACCTAACTTGCTAACCGTGTACCCTACTCCCATGTTCTCTTGTGGATATGCTCCCTCTGGCCCCATGTTTTCTAAAGCTGTTCTAATTCCCCTCACACAGCAAATTTGCACAAACCTTGCTAACACCATATGTCCTGCCCATGTGCATGATTCTGTGGATCTGCCCCCTCCAATTTGGCCTGCCTTCGTTCCCAGTGGCTGCAGGTCCCATCCCACAACAGACTGCAATAAACCTTGATGGCACCATGTGCCCCACCCCCATGTTCTCCTGCAGACCTGTCCCCTCTAATATGCCCTTGGCCAGAGCCCATCCAAAGCAGTGTCACAAGCCTGGGGTGTGCAAGCAACCCTGACAGGGGCCAGCATCATGCCAAAGTGACTCCTACCCTGGGGAGAAGGGAAGATAATCACACACACTAGACTGCAGCTCAAGCAGTGGGCTAGGGGCAGACATCTGACTGCAGGCCCTGGCCACCAACAAAAGCTTCTCAGAGAAAATTCCCTGCAATTCAGTACTGCTGCTTCTATAGCAAATGCCTGGTCTGACTAAACTCAAGCCCAAGGCAACCCCAGACTGGCCCATAAACAACATGGGGACCAAACCCTGTCCACAACAAGCAATGAGAGCCATTTCAGATGGCTGGACTAAAGGCAAATGTAGCTCAGCCACGACAGTAGGGCACACTCAACACACATAGTAGATATTCCTGAAGCACCAGGTTCTTCAGAGCACTACACTGCAGGACACTACAGGATCTTTTCTCCATAAGGTCACTACTTTCTAGAGCAGGAGATGTCGCTGACTTTCTGAACACATAGAAACAGACACAGAGAGTTAGACAAAATGAGGAGACAGAGGAATATGTTCCAAATGAAAGAACAGGACAAAATCACAGCAAGAGAGCTAAACAAAACCAAGATAAGTAATGGAGAATTTAAAGTAATGATCATAAAGATACTCACTGGCCTTAAGAAAAGAGTGGAGGACTTCAGTGAGACCCTTAACAAAGAGATAGAAAATATAAAAAAGGAAATAATCAGAGATGAAGAACTCAATAACTGAAATTAAAATTAGATGGAATAAATAGTAGACTAGAGGAAGCAGAAGAATGGATCAGTGATCTGAAGGACAGAGTAATGGAAAGCAACCATGCTGAACAGAAGAGAGAAAAATAAATAAAAAATGAAAACAGACAGGGAATTCAGTGTCACCATCAAGCATAATAATACTCAATTATACAGATCTCAGGAGAAGAGAGAGAAAAGAGAGCAGAAATTTTATTTGAAGAAATAATGTCTGGAAACTTCTTGAATCTGAGGAAAGAAACAAAAATCGAGATCCAGGAGTCACAGAGAGTCCCCAAGGAAATCAACCCAAGGAGGTCCACACTAAGACACATAGTAATTAAAATGGCAAAAAGTAATGATAGAGAGAATTTTAAAAGCAGCAATAGAAAAGAAGATAGTTACATACAAAACCCCCATAAGGCTGTAAGCTGATTTTTCACCAAAACTTTGCAGGCCAGAGGGAGTGGCATGACATATTAAAAGTGCTGAAAGAGAAAAACCTGCAGCCAAGAATACTTTATCCAGCAAGGCTATCATTCAGAATAGAAGGAGAGATAGAGTTTCCCAAACAAACAAAAACAAAAGGAGTTCATGACCACCAAACCAGCTCTACAAGAAATGTAAAAGTGGACTCCTTGAGTGGAAAGGAAAGACCATAAGTAGGAGTAAGAAAAGAAAGAAGCACAAAAACAATAAAAATAAGTATATCTATAAAAATAAGTCAAGGGATTCACAAAATTATAAGATGTAAAATATGATACCATATACCTAACATGTGGAGGTGGGGAGAGGAGTAAATAGTGGGTTCACACTTAAGCAACGATCAATTTAACATAGACTGCTATATGCATAAGATGTTACATGCAAACATAATGGTAACCACAAATCAAAAACCAGTAATAGATACGCAAAAAATAAAGAGAAAGAAATTCAAGTGTATCACTAAAGAAAGCCAACAAACTGTGAGAAGAGAGAATAGGAGAAGAAAGGAGCAGAGAACTACAAAAACAACCAGAAAACAAGAAACACAATGCCAATAAATACATACCTATCAATAATTACTTTAAATATAAATGGACTAAACACTACAATCAAAACACATAGGGTGACAGAATGGATAAAAAAGCAAGACCCATCTATAAGCTGCCTACAAGAGACCCATTTTATTTTATTTTATTTATTATTTTATTTTATTTATTTTTTACAAGAGACTTATTTTAAATTATTTTTAAAGATTTATTTATTTGAGAGAGAGAAAGAGTGGGGAGGGGGCAGAGGGAGAGAATCTTCAAGCAGATTCCCCACTGAGCATGGAGCCTGAGGTGGGTCTCAATCCCAAGACCCATGAGATCATGACCTAAGCCAAAACCAAGAACTGAATGCTTAACTGACTGACCCACATAGGCACCCTGAGATCCATTTTAGAACTAAAGACATCTGCAGATTGAAAGCGAAGGGATGAAAAGCATATTACACAAATGGAAGTGAAAAGAAAGCTGGGGCAGCAATACTTATATTGGAGAAAACAGGCTTTAAAAAAAAGACTGTAACAAGAGACAAAGAAGGTCATTATATAATCATAAAGGGGACAATCCAAAAAAAAATAATTGTAAATATGAAGCCAACATGGGAGCACCCAAATACATAAAGCAGTTAATAACAAGCATAAGGGAACTAATTGATAGTAATACAAGAGTAGTAGGGACCTTGAACACCCCACTTACATCAATGGACAGATCATCCAATCAGAAAATCAACAAGGAAAAGTGACTTTGAATGAAACATTGGATCAGATGGGTCTAACATATATTCAGAACAGTCCATCCTAAAACAACAGAATATACATTCTTTTCAATTGCACATGGAGCATTCTCCATAATAGGTCACACATTCGGCCACAAAACAAGTCTCAGCAAACACAAAAGGATGAAAGTCGTACCATGCATCTATTCATCACAATGCTATGAAACTAGAAAACACAAATACATGGCTGTTAAGTAACATATTACTAAACAGTGAATGGGTTAAACAAGATCTCAGAGAAGTAATCAAAAATTACTGGAGACAAATGAAAATAAAAACACAACAGTCCAAAATCTTTGGGATGCAGCAAAAGCAATTCTAAGAGGGAAGTTTAAAGCAATCCAGGCCTACCTCAAGAAGCAAGAAAAATCTCAAAAGGCTGAATCTTACACCTAAAGTAGCTAGAAAAAGAAGAACAAACAAAAACCCAAAACAAGTAGAAGGAAGAAAATACTGAAGATTGGAGCAGAAATAAATGATATAGAAAGTAAAAAAGCAATAGAACAGATCAATGAAACCAGGAGCTGGTTCTTCGAAAAGATCAAAAAAATCAATAAACCTTTAAGCAGACTCATTAAAAAAAAGGGACAGGACTCAAATAAACAAAATCAGAAATGAAAGAGGAGAAATAAAAACCAACACCACAGAAATACAAAGGATTATGAGAATATTATGAAAAATTATATGCCAAAAAATTAGGCAACCTAGAAGAAATGGATAAATTCCTGGAAACATATAACCTCTCAAACTAAATCAGGAAGAAATAGAAAATTTGAACACACAGATGACCAGCAATAAAATTGAATAAGTAATCAAAAAACTCCCAACAAACCAACTCCCAACAAACAAAAGTCCAGGACCAGATGGCTTCACAAGGGAATTCTACTAAACATTTACAGAAGAGTTAACACCTATTCTACTGAAACTTTTCCAAAAAATAAAAGAGGAAGGAAAGCTTTCAAATTTATTCTATGAGGCCATCATTACCCTGATACCAAAACCAGATAAAGACACTACAAAAAAAGAGAACTACAAGCCAATATCTCTTATGAACATAGATGCAAAAGTCCTCAACAAAATATCAGCAAACTGAATCCAACAATACATTAAAAAAATCATTCACCATGATCAAGTAGGATCTATTCCTGTGATACAAGTCTGGTTCAATATTTGCAAATCAATCAATGTGATAGATTACATCAACAAGAGAAACCATATTATCATTTCAAAGGATGCAGAAAAAAGCATTAGACAAAGTACAACGTCCATTCATGATAAAAACCCCCAACAAAGTAGGCTTAGAGGAAACATACCTCAACATCATAAAGGCCATATGTGAAAAACCCACAACTAACATCATACTCAATTGTGAAAACCTGAGAGCTTTGCCCCTAAGGTCAGGAACAAGACAAAGATGTCCACTATCACCACTTTTAATCAACATAGTACTGGAAATCCTAGACACAGCAATCAGACAACAAAAAGAAATAAAAGGCATCTAAACTGGTAAGGAAGACATACAATTTCACCCTTTGCAAATGACGTGATATTCTTTTTTTTTTTTATTCTTATGTTAATCCCCATACATTACATCATTAGTTTTAGATGAAGTGTTCCATGATTCATTGTTTGTGCATAACACCCAGTGCTCCATGCAGAATGTGCCCTCCTCAATACCCACCACCAGGCTAACCCATCCTCCCACCCTCCTCCCCTCTAGAACCCTGTTTGTTTTTCAGAGTCCATCGGCAAATGACGTGATATTCTATATAGAAAACCCTAAAGACTCCACCAAAAAACTACTAGAACTAATAAATGAACTCAGAAGATCGTGGCATACAAAATCAATATTCAGAAATCCATTGCATTTCTATTCGCTAATAATGAAGTAGCAGAAAGAAATTAAGGAATCAATCCCATTTACAATTGCACCAAAAATAATAAAATACCTAGGAATAAACTTAACCAAGGAGGTGCAAGACCTGTAGTCTGAAAGCTATAAAACTTTGATGAAAAGAATTGGATACAAATGGAAAGATATTCCATGCCAATTGATGGAAGAATAAATATTGTTAAAATGCCCATACTACCCAAAGCAATCTACAGATTTAAATGATTTCTATAAAAATAACAATGCTTTTTTCACAGAGATAGAAAAACAACCCTAAAGTTTGTATGGAAGCACAAAAGATCCTGAATAGCCAAAGCAACCTAGAAAAAGAAGAACAAAACTGGAGGTATCACAATCCCAGATTTCAAGATATACTACAAAGTTGTAGTAATGAAAATAGTATGGCAGTGGCACAAAAAAGGACAGATTAATGGAATAGAATACAAAGTTAGGCAGTAAACCTAAGATTATATGGTTAATTAATCTTCAACAAAGGAGGCAAGAATATGCACAAAAAAGACAGTCTCTTCAACCAATGCTGTTGGGAAAACTGGACAGCTACATGTAAAACAATAAAACTGGACTGCTTTCTTACACCATACACAAAAATAAACTCAAAACAAATCAAGGAACTAAATGTGAGACCTGAAACCATAAGAATCCTAGACAAGATCACAGGCAGTAATTTCTCTGACATCAGCCATAGGAACATTTTTCTAGATATGTCTCCTGAGGCAAAGGAAACAAAAACAAAAAAGCAAAATTAAGTATTGAGACTACATCAAAATAAAAAGCTTCTGTACAGTGAAGGAAACAATCAACAAAACTAAAAGACAGCCTACTGAACGGGAGAAAATATTTGCAAATGATATATGTAATAACTGGTTAGTATCCAATATTTATAAAGAACTTATACAACTCAACACCCCAAAAACAAATAATCCAATTTAAAAATGGGCAGAGGACATGAACAAACATTTCTCCAAAGGAAACATACAGGTGGCCAACAGACATACGAAAAGATGCTCAACATTATTCATTATCAGGGAAATGCAAATCAAAACCACCATGAGATATCACCTCACACCTGTCAGAATGGTGAAAATAAAAAACACAAGACAATAGGAATATGGGGAAAAGAGCACTTCCAAAGATGATCTCCAAATGGTCAAAAAGGCATACAAAAAGTGCTTATAAGCAAAAGTAACACTGCCACGAGATACCGTCACATGCATACTACAATGTTTACAAGGAAGAAGACAGGCCAAGTGTTGGAAATAACGTGAAGCAACTAGAAAGAACTCTTAACACTGTTAATGGGAGAATCAATTAGTACAACCGCTTTGGAAAATTGTCAATGGTAGCCATAAGTTTGAACATGTGTATATCTTAAGCACCAGTGATTTTGAGTAAGCTTCTGTTTACTTACAGCTAAAATGAAGACAGTATTTCACAAAGTTATTGTAAGTATAAAATTAAAAGTGTTTATATTTAAAAAATTTAAAAAACCACAAGAAACAAATGTTGGCAAGGATGGTGAAACCCTCCTGTGCTGTTAGTGGGAATGCAAACTGGTGAAGCTACTCTGGAGAACAGTATGGAGGTTCCTCAAAAAATTAAAAATAGAATTACCATATGATCTAGTAATTCTCCTACTGGTTATTTACCCAAAGAATATGAAAACAGTAATTCAAGAAGATATATGCACCCCTATGTTTATTGCAGTGTTATTTGCAATAGCCAAATTATGGAAGCAGCCTAGTGTCCATTGATAGATGAATGGTTAAAGAAGATGTGGCATATATATATACAATGGAATATTATTCAGCCATAAACAAGAATGAAATCTTCCTATTTGCAACACAATGAATGGATTTAGAGAGTATAGTGCTAAGTGAAATATTCAGTGAAATACAAATACTATATTATTTCACTCAAATGCGGAATTTAAGAAAGAAAACAAACAAGCAAAGGAAAAAGAGATAAACCAAAAACAGACTGTTAGCTATAGAGTGCAAACTCATACTTACCAGAGGGTGGAGTGGGGGAGGGGAAATGGGTGAAATAGGTGAAGGGGATTAAGAATACACTTAGCATGATGAGCACTGAGAAATGTATAGAATTGCTGAATCACTATATGGTATACCAGAAACTAATATAACACTGTATACTACAATTAAAATTTTTAAAATATATTAAATAAATACACAGTCCACCAAGTCTCAAGAAGGAAGAATGGTAAGAATGGCACATATCTAGATAGATCTTAGTAAAAAATTTAAATTCTAAAGTCAAAGAAAATATTCTCTTCAAGTCATCTTTGTGTAGTACATAAACTACACATTCCTATGGTATAGCTCTGCCTGATCACTAACTCATCCATACAGCAAAATAAATTCAAATGGACTGAAGATTATCAAAAAATATGAAATCATCCAAATATAAAATTACTAGAAGAAAATGTGGGGAGATATGGTGCAAAACCGAGAAGTCATAATCCCATAACAAAAAAAGATCAATCAGTTTGACTACATAACAATTTAAAATATTTGCAAAACATGAATTTATAAATGAAGTTAAAAAGCCAATGGGAAACTGATAAAAATGTATCTTTATGCTAAAGGCCTAATTGCCTTAATATTTATATATTAATATTTAAATGTATATATTAAGTTCTTATAGGTCCATAATGAAAACACAACTCAATAGAAAAATGGACAAAGAATATGCAAATGCAGTTCTCAGATTGAGAAATATGATTAGCCAATATTTATGTGAAAATATGTTGACTCTTACTGTTTTTAAAAATTCACAATATCATTTTTTATTTTTCAGATGGAAAAATGTCAAGAAATGTGATATACTTTGTTAGCAAGAATGTTAGAAAAAGAGCATCCTTCTAAACTCTTGGTGGCAGTGTAAATTGGTGCCAGTTTTTTGGAGAACAATTTGGTAATATTAAGTAAAATTAAAATATATGTATTCTTTGTCCCAGCATTTTTCACGTTAGAAATTTATCCTACAAATAGACTAGCACAAATATCCAAAAATATATGTAAAGGTATTTATTGCAGTGTTGTCTGTAATACAAAAAATCCTGAAAACATTCTAAACGTCTATCAGTCAGAGATTACATTTTAATATAAATGAAATCATACAATATGTGGTCTTTTACTTCTGGTTTCTTTCATTTATTATGACTTTTAAAGGTTCATCCACATTGTCGCATGAATAAGTACCACATTCCTTTTTGTGGCCAAACAATATTCTGTTGTGTGGATATACAACATTTAATTTATCCAGTCATCAGGTTGTGGACATTTGGGTTGTTTCTACCTTTGGCTATTCTAAATTATGCTGCTATTAATATTTGTATACAGGTTTTTGCGTGGATGTAGGTTTTCAATTCTTTTGGATATATATTTAGAAATAGAATTTCTATATCATAGAAGTTCATGTTTAACATTTTGAGTTTCAGACTGTTTTTCAAAGTGAACCATTTTACAATCTTGCCATCAGTATATGAAGCTTCCAATTTCTCCATATCCCTGTCAACACTTGTTATTGTCTGTTGTTTTGATTTTAACCATCCTAGTTGGTAAGAGGAGGTAATTAATTGTGTTTTGCTTTGCATTTTCCTAATAACCAGTGATGTTGAGCATCTTTTCATGCACACATTCACTATTTGTATGTCTTCTTTGGAGAACTGTCTATTCAAATCCTTTGCCCATTTTTCAATTTAGTTACTCGTTTTTGTTGTTGAGTTTAAAGATTTCTTTATCTATTGTGGATGCAAGTTCCTTATCAGATACATGATTTGAGAACATTTTATCCCATTCTGTGTGTTGTATTTTCACTTTCTTGACGGTATGTTTGTTAGCAAAAAAAGTTTTGATTTTGGAGAAGTGCAATGTATCTATTTTTTCTTTTGTCATTTGTGCTTTTGTTGTTGTATCTAAGGAAGTTTTGCATAATCTGAGGTCATAAAGATTTACTCCTATGCTTATTTCTAAGAATGTTGTTTGTAGTTTTGGCTCATACATTGTGTTGATAATCCATTTTGAGTTGATTTGTGTATATGGTTTGAAGTAGAGGTCTAACTTCATTCTTTTGCATGTAACTATTTGGTTGTCCCAGTGCAATTTGTTGAAAAGACTATTCTTTTCCCCCATTAAATTGTCCTGACACTCTTATAGAAAATCAATTAACCATAATTGTAAGAGGTTATTTCTGGACTCCCAATTCTACTGCATTGATGTATATGTCTATTCTTATGCCTGTACTACACTGTCTTGATTCCTACAGTTTTGTAGTAAGTTTTGAAGTTAGAAAGATTGAGTACTCCTATTTTGTCCTTTTCAAGATTGTTTTTGCTATTCTGTGTCCCCTTGAATTTCCATATAAATTTTTGGATTCATCAACTTCTGCAAAAAATCCAGCTAGGATTTTGATAGGGGTTGTGTTGAATCTGTTGGGGAGTACTGCCATCTTAATAAGACTAACAAGTCTGATAAGAAGACTTATTAAATCTTCTGATCCATGAACACGGAATGCCCCTCTATTTATTTAGGTCTCCTTCAACTTTTTTCAACAATATTTTGTATTTTCCAGTGTATAAGTCTTGCACTTTTTTTTTTAAAGATTTTATTTATTTATTTGAGAGAGAGAGAATGAGAGACAGAGAGCATGAGAGGGAGGAGGGTCAGAGGGAGAAGCAGACTCCCTGCCGAGCAGGGAGCCCGATGCGGGACTCGATCCCGGGACTCCAGGATCATGACCTGAGCCGAAGGCAGTCGCTTAACCAACTGAGCCACCCAGGCGCCCTGAAGTCTTGCACTTCTTTTGTTAAATTTAATCCTAAGTATTTTATCCTTTATGATGCTATTGTAAATGAAATTGTTTTCTTAATTTCATTTTCAGATTCTTCATAGCTAGTGTGTAGAAATACAATTTATTTTTGTATATTGATCTTGTATCTTGTCATCTAGCTGAATGTGTGTGTACCTTTGTGTGTGTGTGTGTGTTTTAGATAAAGAAATTGCTCAGGAAGTCTGTTACAAATAATAATCACAGGCTGTTGGGTAATAGTAGTGGAGAAAAGCAAGTCATTTGTATTGTTGAATTGTAATCCATTGTATGGATATAACCACTCCACCACTCATCCCCTGTAATTGGTGCAGAATTTGCAATAAAACTGTAAAAATTGTTTGGGTCCTGATGAACTCACATGGTCTAACTGGAGAGTAAAGAGATTATCAATGCCTAAGATTCAGAATTAGTAAAAAAGTGAAAGCAAAGTCCTTTCTAATTCATTCCTGCTTAACTCCAGTTTCTCTGAATTCCTTCACATTTTGCTTTAGTAAAAGCAAAAGTTAAAAAGAGTACAATCTTCTCAGTTAACTGAAAGCTACTTTAGATGCAGTTACTCTTCCCATTCTTCCTTCCCTCTTTATTTGCTTCCCTTGCTCCCTTTTTATTTACAAGGCATGCAATAGACATCAGTCCTACTCTAGAGAAACAGTATGGTGTGGAAGTTAAGTGCATAAGCTCTGGAATCAGACTGCCTGGGTTTAAATCTCATTTATGCTATATTTTTGCTGTTTGACCTAAGGTAACTTACCTTTAGTTCTCTTGACCTCAGTTGCCCCATCTTAAAATGGAGATGATTTTGGTGCCCTAACTTGGAGAATTTTTTTTATGATTTTATTTATTTATTTGAGAGAGAGAGAGAGAGTGTGAGTGGGAAGGAGAGGGAGAGAGAATCTGAAGCAGACTCTACACTGAGCACAGAGCCTGACATGGGGCTCAATCCCAAGACCTCAAGATCACGACCTGAACTGAAACCAAGAGTCAGACACTTAACCAACTGAGCCACCCAGGTGCCCCTGATTAACAATTCTGTACATTACTTAGTGCTCACCATGATAACTGTACTCTTTTTTAAAAAATTTTATTATGTTATGTTAGTCACCATACAAGACATCATTTGTTTTTGATGTAGTGTTCCATGATTCACTGTTTGCATATAACACCCAGTGCTCCATGCACTACATGCCCTCTTTAATACCCATCACCAGGCTAACCCATCCCCCCAAGCCTCCTCCCTTCTGAAACCCTCAGTTTGTTTCCCAGAGTCCATAGTCTCTCATGGTTTGTCTCCCTGAGGAATATATGTATAAAGTATTTAGAATAGTAACAATACACTGTTAATGCTCAATAGATGCTAGCATTTCATTAATGTTACATGTCAGTTTGCACATAAGGAGACAGACATAGTTATCTCCAGGCTGGGAATATTTAAAAATGAGTAAACAAAATATCCCATTTTAGCCTTAGGGCATCTGTATTCTCTTGACCTATTGAGGGAGGAGATTCCTAAAAGATTCTTTCTTGGGGGGCGCCTGGGTGGCTCAGTCGTTAAGCGTCTGCCTTCGGCTCAGGTCATGATCCCAGGGTCCTGGGATCGAGCCCTGCATCGGGCTCCGTGCTCAGTGGGAAGCCTGCTTCTTCCTCTCCCGCTCCCCCTGCTTGTGTTCCCTCTCTCGCTGTGTCTCTCTCTGTCAAATAAATAAATAAAATCTTAAAAAAAAAAAAAAAGATTCTTTCTTAAAAAAACTGGAGACATGAAGAGGAAAGTGCCCAGAGGAGATAGTGAAGGACACCAAGAAAGCAGAGAAGAGGGATAGGAAAGAGAAGAAAGTTAGAAACAGAAGAAACCAAGGAGGCCAGATAGAGGAAAGAAGGTAGTTGGGAGAGGGAATAGAACAAGAATAAGGTTCATGAGGTTGGGGGGGGGGTGGAGAGAGAGAGAGAAGGGAGGCCGACCTTGTAATACAGAGCTAAGAGCTTTATTGAAGTTTAACAGAAAAGAAACCTTGTTTGAAAGGAAGAGACTGGCTATATTTAGTACTGGGTAGGATGTCAGTTCTGAAAATAAACTGCTCCCAGAACCAAATGTAATCCTCTGTGCTGTTGTCACCTGCAGCAGGCTGGCCTCCCTTCCAGGGGAATGAGGAACATGGACACATCAGCTACCTTAGAGTTCCTGACATTGACAAGCACTTGCTTTGCTCCATTATCAAGTTTTAAAACTTCTGATTAATGTGGGGGAAAAAGTAGCATAGGTGGAGAAAGTGAAATGTATGTTAGTATATATGTGGGGCAAGGAAGTGTCCTGCTAAATAAACCAGAATCTAAACACCATGTGGCCAGATGCTTAATACAACATTTGCTACTTCCATGGTACAATCCCAATACATGAATGTGAACCCTGGGGCCCAGGAGGAAGTGTGATAGGCCATAGAGAAGGATACACCTGAGGTACACTATAAGTGGCATAGAGATAAGTCCTGTGGCGATATCATGCATATACAACTTAGGGAGCTCACATAGGGCATGCAGACAGGCCAAGGTCAGGCTACATTAGGAAAAGACAGAGACCTAAAGTACTTTTACACACACACACACACACACACACACACACACAAACTGTGTTGGGAAAGTATAGGTGATGCCTTTCACTGAAATGGAAAAAAAAAAAAACAGGATAAAACAGGTATTTCAATGGGAGAAGATATACTTTTTTAAAGAGCAAACTCTACCCCCAACATGGGGCTCAAACTCACAACCCCAAGATCAAGAGTCACATGCTCTACAGACTGAACCAGGCAGGTGCCCCTGTGGAAGAAAATACCACCAGAGTTCCAGGATTCTAAGTTTCAATTCTATCTTCTCATCACTTCCACTGTTACCCCTCTCTAGTCTGGACTGTTTCAGCAGCCTCTTAGCTTGCACCCTAAGCCCCTCTCCTGAATACGTACTCCACAAGGCAGCCAGAGAGATCGTTTTAAAATTACAAGTCAGATTATTTCAACTCCTCTGGATCCAGCCCTCTTCTACCTCTCTGGTTTCCTTTGCTACCAGTATCCCCTCACTTCTTGCAGTCTAGGCATGCCGACCTTCTTGCTCTTCCTAGAACATTCCAAGCACATTCTGGCCTTGGGATTTGCATTTACTCTACCCTCCATGCGGGAGATGCTGTGCCCATATAACCAAATGGTTTTTTTTCTCACTTTGTTTGAGAATCAGCTCAAATGTCACTTAATGAGAGAGACTTTCCATGACGCCATACATGAACTAGCAACCCCCTTACTTTATATCACGTTCGTTGGAAAAAGAAAGATGATGGGTGGAGATGTCTGGTAAGCTGTTAGATATCTGGGTCTAGAGTTCACCTAGGAGGTCTGGACCAGATTTGGGAGTTTCCATCACTGCAGGCAAGGATAATAGTGTTTGATAATGGTCTAGAGGTAAAGGAAAACATGGTGTATTCAAGGACCATGTGTGAGTTTTTGAAAATGCAGATTTGTTGGTCTCACCCAAGATCTTTTGAATAAGATCTCTGGAGATGAGACTTGGGAATATGTACCTTGGTAAAGTTTCACATATTATACTGATGTGCAGCCATGGTTAAGAACCACTGCTTGAAAGATACATGCACCTGCACCAAATTTACTGATAATCTCCACAATGCCAAACCAGTGGATATTTTATCTCATTTGACAACTCTGTTGGAATTGATAGTTGATCACTCAACTTCAAACACTATACTTCCTTGGCTTCCAGGCATCATACTCTGATTCTCCTGCCACATGTCTGACCATCCCTTCTCAGTCTATTTTATGGACTTCTTTCCTGCCAATCCGTTATATATCTGTGATCTCCATGGTTTTGACTTCCATTCTGTCATTCTAACATTCCAAACACTCCTACTAGGCTCATCCATTCACATGACTTAAATCTGTGTACTACCAGTACCCATATTTCCATTCCTGATCCATATCTTCTCTTTTTCAAATTTTTATTTAAATTCTAGTTAGTTAATATACAGTGTAATATATTAGTTTCAAGTGTAGGATTTATTGATTCATTACTTGCATACAACACCCAGTGCTAGTAACAAGTGTCCTCTTTAATCTTCATCATCCATTTAACCCATCCCCTCACCCACCTCCCCTCCAGCAATCCTCAGTTTATTCTCCATAGTTAAGAGTCTGTTTTATGGTTTGCCTCTCTCTTTTCTCCCCTCTATGTTCATGTTACATTTCTTAAATTCCACATATAAATGAAATCATATGATATTTGTCTTTCTCTGGCTGACTTACTTTGTTTAGCATAATACACTCAACTCCATCCATGTTGTTGCAAATGGCATATTTCATCTTCTTTGTGGCTGAATAATATTCCATTCCATTGCCTTTCATCCATTTTAGTTTATTTTTGTGTATGCTGTAAGAAAGTTGTCCAGTTTCACTCTTTTGCATGTGGCTGTCCAGTTTTCCCAACACCACTTGTTGAAGAAACTGTTTTTTTTCCATTGGATATTCTTTCCTACTTTTGTGAAGATTAGTTGATTATATATATATATATATATATATATATATATATATATATGTATATACCACAACTTCTTTATCCATTCATCAGTCAATGGACATTTGGGCTCTTTCCATAATTTGGCTATTGTTGATAATGCTTCTATAAACACCAGGGTGCATGTACCCCTTTGAATCTGTATTTTTGTATCCTTTGGGTAAATAAGTAGTAGTGCAATTGCTGGGTTGTAGGGTAGTTCTATTTTTAACTTTTTGAGGAACCTCCATACTGGTTTCCAGAGTGGCTGCCCCAGTTTGCATTCCCACCAACAATGTAAGAGGGTTCCCCTTTCTCCACAACCTTGCCAACATCTATTGTTTCCTGTGTTGTTGATTTTATCCATTCTGACAGGTGTGAGGTGATATCTCATCGTGGTTTTGATTTGTATTTCTCTGATGATGAGTGATGTTGAATATCTTTCCATGTGTCTGTATTAGCCATCTGGATGTCTTCTTTGGAAAAATGTTTACTCATGTCTTCTGCCCATTTTTTTAACTGGATTATTTGTTTTTTGGGTGTTGAGTTGCATAAGTTCTTTATATTTTGGATAACAACCCTTTATCAGGTATGTCGTTTACAAATATCTTTTCCCATTCTGTAGGTTGCCTTTGACTTTTGTTGATTGTTTCCTTCACTGTGTAGAAGCTTTTTATCTTGATAAAATCCCAATAGTTTATTTTTGCTTTCATTTCACTTGCCTCAGAAGACATATCTAGTAAGAAGTTGCTACAGCCACTGTCAAAGATGTTTCTGCCTTTGTTCTTCTGTAGGATTTTTATGGTTTCCTGTCTCACGTTTAGGTCTTTCATCCACTTTTAGTTTATTTTTGTGTATGGCATAAGAAAGTGGTCCAGGGCGCCTGGGTGGCTCAGATGGTTAGGCGTCTGCCTTCGGCTCACGTCATGATCCCAGGGTCCTGGGATGGAGTCCCGCATCGGGCTCTCTGCTCCTTGGGAGCCTGCTTCTCCCTCTGCCTCTCTCTCTCTGTCTCTCATGAATAAATAGATAAAATCTTTAAGAAAAAAAAAGAAAGAAAGAAAGTGGTCCAGTTTCACTCTTTTGCATGTGGCTCTCCAGTTTTCCCAACACCATTTGTTAAAGTGACTGTCTTTTTTCCATTGGATATTCTTTCCTGCTTTGTTGAAGATTAGTTGACAATATAGTTATGGGTTCATTTCCTGGTTTTGTATTCTGTTCCATTGACCCTTGTGTCTATTTTGTGCCAGTACCGTACTGTCTTGATCACTACAGCTTTGTAATATAACTTGGAGCCCAGAACTGTGATGCCCCCAGCATTCTTTCTCTTTTTCAAGATTGCTTTGGCTAGTCAGAGATCAATGAAACCGGGAGCTGGTTCTTGGAAAAAATTAATAAAATTGATAAACCCCTAGCCAGGTTTATCAAAAAGAAAAAGGAAAGGACCCAAATAAATAAAATCACAAATGAAAGAGGAGAAACAGTAACCAACACCACAAAAATACAAACAATTATAAGAGAGTATTATGAAAAATTATATGCCAACAAATTGGACAACTTGGAAGAAATGGATAAATTCCTAGAAACATATTAACTAGCAAAACTGAAGCAGGAAGAAATAGAAAACTTGAACAGACCGATAACCAGCAAAGAAATTGAATCCATAATAAAAAATTTCCCAACAAAAAAGTCCAGGGCCAGATGGATTCCCAGGGGAATTCTACCAGACCTTTAAAGAGTTAATGCCTATTCTTAAACTGTTCCAAAAAATAGAAATGGAAGAAAAACTTCCAAACTCATTCTAGGAGTCCAGCATTACCTTATTCTGAAACCAAAGACTCCAATAAGAAAAGAGAACTACAGGCCGATATCCCTGATGAACATGGCTGCAAAAATTCTCAACAAAATACTAGCAAATCGGATCCAACAGTACATTAAAAGAATCATTCATCACGTTTAAGTAGGGTTTATTCCTGGGTTGCAAAGGTGGTTCAATATTCACAAATTAATCAACATGATATACCACATTAGTAAAATAAAGGATAAGAACCATATGATCCTCTCAATAGATGCAGAAAAAGCATTTGACAAAGTACAACATCCATTTTTGATAAAAACCCTCAACAAAGTAGAGATAGAGGGAACATACTCGTGAACATCATAAAGGCCATATACAAAAAACTCACAGCTAATATCATCCTCAATGGGAAAAACTAAGAGATTTTCCCCTATTGTCAGGAACAAGACAGGGATGTCCACTCTGGCCACTGTTATTTAACATAATACTGGAAATCCTAGTCTCAAAGATCAGACAACCAAAAGAAATAAAAGGCATTTGAATTGGCAAGGAAGAATTCAAACTTTCACTATTTGCAGACAACATGATACTCTATGTAGAAAAACCTGAAAGACTCCTCCAAAAAACTGCTAGAACTGATACACAAATTCAGTAAACCTGCAGGATACACAATCAATGTACAGAAATCTGTTGCATTTCTATACACAAATCATGAAGCAGCAGAAAGAGAAATCAAGGAATTGATCCCATTTACAATTGCACCCAAAACCATAAGATACCTAGGAATAAACCTAACCAAAGACATAAAAGATCTGTACTCTGAAAACTATAGAACACTTACGAAAGAAACTGAAGATAACACAAAGAAGTGGGAAAACATTCCATGCTCATGGATTGGAAGAACAAATATTGTTAAAATGTTTATATTACCCAAAGCAATGTACACATTTAATGCAATCCCTACCAAAATACCAACAGCATTTTTCACAGAGCTGGAACAAACAATCCTAAAATTCATATCAAACTGATCCATATCTTCTCATAAAGTCAAAACCCACGTATAATTTTGCCTGGATTACCATTTATATACTACATGGGCACCTCAAACCCAACATTCTCAAACCCAATTTTTTAATATTCCTTCCATATTTCAGTATATAGCATGATTAATACCTCATATCTAATAAGTCACTAAGTCTTGTTTATTCTATATTCTGCATATCATCCACTTTTCTTCATCCACACTGACCCTACCTTGATTCAGGCCACAATTATCTCTCATTTGATTTAGTGACAGGTTGTATTGCAGTTTATATGTTTACATGTCCATTTATTCTATCAGACTGTGAGTAATGAGAGGCTAAGACCACTCATTTATTCATTCAACCAGTATGTATTCATCTTTGTATCTTTCATATCAAGTATATTCCCTGACAATAAGTAGATGCTCAGTATATGTTTGTTTTATTGAATTACGTTGAAACTTACTATGTTACAGATGAGAAGAAATGGTGAAGATGAAAATAGGTGAAAGCCACACTGCCAAAGCCACACAGATTAAGATACTAAAATCTACATTTCCTTACTCTTAGTCCAGTTTTCTTTCCACAGAATGACTTTGTCCCTACCTCCTACCCTTCTATGCTCTCCTACATTATTTTTTTCTCTCTGACTTTTCTATACCATTCTCTCATTATTGGTCATATTGCTCCTATATTTGTTTGCCAGCTTCTATGGGAAAAATCATTATCATCATCCCTATAGGCCTTTTGGTTAAGAATCTGTATTTCCTTGGCATTGTTTACTTCTTTTGGCATCATCACTGCTGAATCAGGATGACCATAGGTCAGCTTTTCATCTGACATTTCTAAAGATTTCCTCTTGACTTCAGTAGAGTATGGATAAAACTGGCCTTATATAGGAACTTGCAGGCTCTCAAATGGATTTAGTGGCAGTCTGGGAAAAACAGAATGAGGAAAAACTTCCAGAATTTGTGTAGAATACGTGTTTTATGTAGACAAATTAAGAGAGTATGGATTATAATTATAGGTGACAGAAATTGATATTTTATTGGGTTTATGGATGAAGATTCTGATAATGATTATTTTAGACACTGTATTGGACTATCATACAAATTGTTTTTTTTATGTATAATCTATTTCCACTTGCTACAATTTAGTAAAAACTAAGTAAGAAACCTAAATAAGCTCAGTACATTCTAGGAATATGAAGAAAATATGTGGGTGGTGCCTTCTAGAGAAAATTTCTGCTCCTAACTTTTAGAATGGCTTATAAAACATACTGTTTTTACATCTTTGTATCTTCATTAGTTCTCTTATATCTGCTTGTAATTGTTTTCATTCATTCTTTCATTTATCAAATATTTTCTGAGCATCTACTCTGTGCCAGGCATTATGCTGAGTTTGGGAGATTCAGTGATGGTTCTTTTTGCAGTTCATTCTGTCATCCCCCTCTTACCTCTTGGCTTTTGCACACATGCTATTCCCTCTGGCTCTAATGTCCTTCTCATCCTTCAAATTTATATTTAAATATCACCTTTTCTAGGAAGCATTCAATAACCCCCTCAATATTGGATTAGATGTATTTCCTCTCTACTCCCTTCCATAGCACTTATTCTTTATTACATTTGTCTGTTTGCTACCTTTCCTACCAAATTCTGAGCCCCTTGAGACCAGGGATTCATTGATTAATTATAATTAATTAATAGCATATATAATCTAGTATCTATATTAATAACATAGAATTAATTTATTTTTATATATTAATTTATTACTATATTATTATACTGTGAGCCTATATTAAGGCAACAATGAAAATAACTGAGATTATTCAACCTTCTCACCTCTTAGGATGATACCCATAAAAAATAATAATTAGGTTAATGATCATTCATTCAACAATGCCTTCTATGGGCCACTCACTAAGTGCTGATTATTCAACAACTAAATTTCCTACTCTTGTGGAGTTGATGACACTCAAGTGGGTAGGGAAAGATGTTTGTTCTGTGTCAGATACTGTTCTAAGCATTTAACATGTTTTAACCCATTTAATTCTCACAACAACCCTATGAGGTATATTTGTAAGTTGTACTGATCTTACAAATGAGAAACCAAGGCCCAAAGAGATTAAGTAACTTGGCCAAGGATATATAGCTGGCAAGTGGCTGATCTGGAATTCGACTCAGGTTGACTCATTTCAGAGTTTACACTCTTAATCACTACACCACAGAACCCTCTCATCTGCAAATCGCTTCAAGGATTTTTGCTCTAACTTTTCCAAATTACTTGATATCCCTGAATATTCCATGTCATTATATACTCTTTTGCCCACCAAAACACCAGTTTAGGTAACTGTCCTCTTCTTTATCACCCTTAATTATAATTGTCTGTCCCCCATTCTAGACAGTGATCTCTTTGAGGGTAGATATAACATTTATCATATTTGTTTTCACTGTTGTATCCCCAGGGCCCAGCACACTGGTCACTCAATTAATGCCTATTAAATGAATAAATAACTGACTCTTAGAAATCAACAAATATTTTTATTTGTGCTTTAAGCTGTTGTGTTTCTGAAAGATTATTTGCAGTTTTATGATTTTTGAAAAGATACTGGCATAGTACAATTATATACAGAAATTGATGTTGAGACATTACAAAATTCACTATGTGATGTCTGACAACTTGTTTTACAAACTTGTTAGAATCAGTGTATTTCAGGAAACATGCTTTCTTAGCTCTTTAGTTAATGGTGTGCTTTTCAGGAAACACATTTAGACATATTCATTGAATTGTCTAAGATCATACAGCTAGTTAGTGACAGTGTTGGCCTAGAGCAAACACAGGTCTCCTGTCTCCCAATCCAATGGTTTTTTTCTCTTTATAGACACCTTGCTGACATTAACGCAAATCCAGTTGAATTTGGAAATACTGTCTTAGCACAGATCAACCCGCCTATTTCTTTTTTTTTTTTTAAGATTTTATTTTTTTATTTTTTAGAGAGCGAGAGAGAAGCAGCATGAGAGGGGAGAGGGTCAGAGGGAGAAGCAGGCTCCCCGCTGAGCCGGGAGCCCGATGTGGGACTCGATCCCAGGACCCTGGGATCATGACCTGAGCCGAAGGCAGACGCTTAACCATCTGAGCCACCCAGGCGCCCTCAACCCACCTATTTCTAAAAGCCAGTAATTTCAAAAAATAAATAAGTAACCTTGAAGAACACCAGAAAAATCACTCTGCCCTCCAAATATCTTCCTTACTACTATGTTTTAGAAATCTCTAAGTTATAGTTTTATAATTAATTAAACACACCCTTCCATACTTAGAGCAACTGGTTGTCCAAATCATTTCTGATAAGACAATTAAGTCAAAAAGATTTTGAAAGAAGGTAAAGTATCTAACAAAGTCTACTGAATAAGCAGGACAGAACATAGATGAGAGTGTTATAGGAGTTACAAATGTAGAAATAAGTTAGGGTATTAGTAAAAACTATCATAGAGCTTTAGAACAGAAAGGAGCCTTAGAGCCAGGGAAGTATTCACAGAAGAATTAGGACCCCAAAGTAGAAAATGAATAAATATACACAAGTCATGTGAAGGATACATATGGAAAGCTGGATTGGTATCTTAGAAGAGTCAAACACTCAACTTATCTTATGTTGAAAGGTATGTTGAGAAGTGGAATGTATAGAGTCAGAATAACTTGATTGACAGGCAAAGCAATTTAAACTTAATGCTCTAGGAATTAGAAAGAAGTTTTTGAACAAAGGAATAAAGTATGAAAATAAGCCACATTTAAGAAAGATATATTTGGCATATATCTGCTCAAATTTAAAAATGGAGCTTAAACAAATAAAAGGATTTCAAATTGAAATCATCTCCTCCCTCTCCTATGGGCTTCATTAGGGTGAGAACAATTTCTTAATTTTCTTAATGTTCATATTTACTGTTCATTGAACACTTACTATATGCCAGACACATGATAAGACTTTCAAATGCAAGACCTTATTCAATCTATAGGAAATAGCACAATTCTGTGATGTGGGGACTATTGTTACCTTCATTTTATAGATGAATGGAGGAAACTGGTTCAGAGAGGTGAATTGAGATGTCCAAAGTCAGATAACTCATAAATTTAGGAGCAAAAATTTGAACCCTGATTTGTTTGACCCAAATCTAGTTAGTTCAGTACTTGGCACATAGTTGATGTGCAATAAATACCTGTTGAAAAAATGGGTGAATGAATATATCAGTAAATCTTTCCTCTTCTGCAGATAAAACTACAGATTAGCTTTAATGTTTTTCATGATCTTGATAAGCTCAAGTCAATATTAAGAGTAAAGAAGATGTTTGAGCCATAAAAGAGAAGAATTTACATAGGCAAATCTCTTGACTCTAGAAATTCTGATTAGGAAGAGAACTGGATTTGCTTAGAAATTATATATACACACACACGCATATGTATGTACGTATATGTGTGTGTATACACTATACATACCTACCCATCAACAAAAGAGTTTGGAGCACCTTTGACACACACATACACATATGAGCATGCGGACCCACACAACCATATATATTTTTAATCCCATGCTTTCTTTTGTTTTCTTAATCCTCCTGAGAGGGTGTAAATAATATAATGTCAGAGCTAGAAGGGACCTTAGCAATTACCTAATCAGATCTTCTCATGTAAATGTAGAAATTGAGGCACTAGAGGGAAAGTAAATTACAAAGGTCACACAAGGAGTTAGAGTAAGATTAAGAATCTCAGTTTCGTGACTCACACAGGTTTGTTTTACTCACAACTGTCACCATTTACCATCTCATTTTTATAGATGGGGTAAGCAAGGCATCCTAAGAATGTTGATGATCAAGCTCTTGCTACTTGTCCATTGAAGCAGGACTTGAAATCAGATCTCTTTTATTTTAAATATGAGACTTGTTTTCATGCAAGTGCTTCTGTTTGGATGCCCAAAAGGAAGACCCATTTCTACTTAATTAGTGGACTGAGGATAATTTACAGAAAACTTTGTCCTTCATTTTAAGAGAAAATGTCCAAAGCTGCTTTATTTTCAGAAGACTGGCAGTCCTAAGGAGGCTGCATGAAGGCAGGGATTCTGTCTTCCTTATTGAATCCACAATACCTAGGACAACAGAAGGCACAAAAAAATTTTTGTTGATTATATGGCATACTAAAGGCAGAAAGGGAAAGTAAGTTGGGTAATGGTTTCCCAATGGATGATGGATGGACAATCATTATTCGTGCTGAAAAAGTGGGAATGAATGCGGGTAAGAGTGGGAGAAACCCTTAAACAAAGGAGAAGCTCTATCTGATAGAAGCTACAAGGGCTGAGTGGTTTGGTAGGGCTGTGATCGGCAGAGATATTTAAATGAGGCCTCCTTAAAATTGTTACTTTCCACCCCACCCCCATTCCCCTTTAAATTTTGTTTCAGTCATTACCCAAGGACCGGATACAGAGATTCCTATGGGGAGTTCTAATGGGTCGATTCAATTTCAACTGGATGACGCCACTTAGCTAAGCATTAAGAGCTACAGCTCCGGGAAAGCAAACGACACAGAGAAAGGGAGAGAAAGAAATTATAACAAGGAGCAATAAATCCCTTTCCTCCCCTCCTCCCCTATAATCCATTCACAAGACCTTCAGAAATCATGTACATTCACAAAACAGCCAGCTAGCTGAGCTGAACACACTGCAATTTCACTCCCCTCCCCCCGTCTCTGCAGATTATATACCAACACACCCTGAGCTATATAAATAATCACACACTAGCGGTATCTATTGCTCTGTTGAGATACCCTGTGTCTACAACTGCAGTTTCTGCTGCTTCGGTTCATCCGTCAGATTGGAGGAGACAGAGGCGGAGGCGGAGGCAAAAGAGAAAGAGGGGAAGGAGGTAAAGAAGGAAGAAGGGGAGGAGGGAAGGGGGAGGGAAGAGGAGGGGAAGGAAAACGCTGAAGGAGGAGGGGGAAAAGAAAGAGGAGGAGGAGGAGAAGGGGAGGAGAAAGAGGCGGAGGAGGAGGGGGAGGAGAAATAGAAGAAGGAGGAGGAGAAAGAAGAGGAGGAGGAGGAGAAAGAGGAGGAGGAGATGAACAACTTACCCTGCTGAGCTTTCTTTGGGGAATACGTGCATCAAGATTTAGATCTGCATGTAAAATCTATACAAAGTATCTGCCACTACAGGTCTGACTCTCCTCCCCACCCCACCCCCCGCACCACCGTTTTTTTTTTTTTTTTTTTCTTTCCGTTTTCTCTGCTGTGTCAGAAAGACCGACACAGAACTATCTCTGTTTCTGGCTCCACTGCCAGTGAAGGAGTTTTCATTCAGACTTTCCGAAGAGAGGTGGAGAAACCTAAAGACTCAGGAGAAGAAGAGGTCTTTTGAGCCAAATGGGGCATTAGTTCTTCTGCTTTCCTCAGCATGGATAAACCTTTTCCTCAAGGTAAGCCATAGAGATTAGCTCTTAAAGACCCTAGAATTCTTTCTATGCAATGCATAGATTGCCATTCATTCCGGCCATCGTGTGTGTGTGTGTGTGTGTGTATGTGTGTGTGTGTGTGTGCGCGCGCGCGCGCGCGCGTGTGTGTGCGCGCGCGCGTGCGCGTGTGTGTGCACGCGTACAAGAGCAAACGCATGGGTAAAATAAAATGAAAACCATTTAAATTTGATTTAAATGAATCAGCTTTTGGAGAAAACTATCCGTATTGGAAATTTATAAATCAAAATGGAACTTCAAAATAACCCTTTTGTAGCCAAATGTCAATTTAATTTTTAGCTTGTTGACCTTTAAACGCATTTTGGTTCTTGCCTAAGCCCCTTATAGCGCAGCCTAACCACCCAAGCTGAGGACGTAGGGAGAGCCCGTGCTGAGGCCAGTCTGGCTGCCCAGCGGGCATCCTGTCAGCGTGGGGCTAGTCTGCTATTGGCTCACAAGTCTGGGCTGTGCATCGTTCAGATTTCATCACATCACCTTGCCCTGGGTAGAAATGGCGCAAGCTGACACGGCATAACCCCCTACTTACATTGAGTCAGAGCAGTGATTTAGAAATCTCTGGATCCATGCCTGGGTGTGTGTGCACATGTCTCTGTGTGGCATACGGAAATTTTGTCAAAAGTGAGAACCTGTGAGCATGTCCAGTTAGCCAATAGGCATTTGATAGGACCTAGTACAGTGGTTTACACTCCCTTCCATTCCTCTAGCTAATTATAATTAGCATTCACCTCTGCATGTTGCAAACCAAGTTGGATGAACAGAAAACAGACCTTGAACTCTTAAACAGAAAATCTATTTTGAAATGCAAACTATTGTTTCTTTTCTGGGTACATTAAAACCTCATTGTAACATAATGTGCTATTACATGAATTTGGATATACCAGGTGTTAAATTATGTTCCCAACAAGTCAGCTGCATACATACATACCAATAAGGCGCAGACTAGCATTTTATCCACAAGGAAGTATTAGTCTTCTTCCCTGTACCTCTAAATAAACATGTACTAAGACCTTATTCTATGTATTTTTGTTTCTTTGTGTTCTGTTTTTAGGTCTTTCTAGCTGTGAAACAATCTAGTGATCTGAGTGCCTTGGATTTGGAAGGTTTTTATTCAGAGTTGAGGAGTTGGGTAGTGAGGAATTAAAAAACCTGAAGGAAGGAGACTAATTCTTCATGAAAGACCTTTTGAGACAGAGACATGCAACCAACAAACCCAGCATAAAAAAACTTAGAGCCTCAGAACAAGAAAGGGCTTTAAAAGCCCTCCTTTAGTGCCCCTCATTTTGTAGATAAACTGAGGCTTGGGACAGAAGTCATTTGCCCACAGTCACACAATAAAGTAGTTAACACTAGAACTTAAAATTCTTGTATCTTGTAAAAGGATATGGTGTTTAAAGAAAGATTCCTGCTTCTTAAGTGAACAACTAGCATTTTCTTCAGGATTAGGAGTGTGTGAATTCATTTGATATTACAACTTTTCCCTGTAGTGCTCATCACTAAAACACCTATATCTTTAAAAATGCAAGGTCTTAAAGCTGCTAGACTCTCTAGTTTGAAATAAACTGCTATGAGTCTTAATGAAACTATTAAAGTAATGAATACGGCTAGGGTAGCAAAGTGACAAGTTAAGAGTTAAATGTGGTGAGAACCTGGCAGCTCCAGCAAGATGTATGTGGTAGGAGGGAGGCCCAGTCAGTGGCTGAGAGGTTAGTAATGTAAACTATATACAACTTGGTATTTGTAAGGGGGGAGTGCTTTGATAGAGATGCAAATGCTTTTGCACAGAGAGGGGTTTTTGGAGAGCAGACTTTGGAACAGTAGAACTAAGAAAACATATAAAGCCATAGCAGAAATTCCCCCTATGTTTGCTTTCAGTTATTCTGAGAAGGAGTGTATATAACAGCAGAGCACAGAAAAAAGTAACACACCCCAGAGCTGTTACACAGTAAGGTACAAAACAGCATTGAACCCATGGGAGTGGGAGAAAACAGGAGCCAAGCTCTCCTTCTCTCCCCTCCCTTCTTTGAAATTGAGGTTGAGTCATATTGTATCAGAAAGGATTTACCAGAGAAATCAGAACCGTCTAAGGGTGTTAGCATAGTAGGGCTTTAGATAGGGAAGTTTTCAACTTTAGTCTCAACATGGCAGATTTTAGGTTCCAGGGAGTAAATACATTTTCCTTTCATTAACGAACAACATTTCTTGAAGAGACTTAGCTCTCTAGTCCCTAAGTTGGCATAAGAAAAGAAATTTCTGTTTAGGTTGAACAGAAAATTTCAGGGCTACAGAAAAACTGTTGAGAAAGCTAGGAGCACCTGGCCAGAGGAACTGAGATGGGAGTGGGTTTACAATGCATCATTCATTACTGCAGAGGCACTACGTGACAGAAATCACTAGATCCCACCAATGTGCAGCCAAGACTTGTAATCACCTTGGCTCCTATGTAATAATATGTGATATGCATATTCTCTCTCTCATTTAATAGAATATGGAACTGACCAACAGCACAGTTTCTTAACTGTTTTTGTTCACAATGAATGGCCCTTTAATGAGTGGATTTCTGAATCATAAACATGCATGCAGTAGTAGTTTTTCATCTCATCTATGTGCTGTAGCAGCTCTTGCCTTTTTGCTTCTCAATCTTTCCCCCTCTTACCTTTCCGTACAGTATCTACTTCAGTTCATCCTGTTAGCCAGATCGGATCGGCAAACATTTTATTGTCATTCAATACTGTTTTATCCTTCTCTACACTCTGATTTTGCCCAGGTCCTCCTTCCCACTGTATTGCAGATTTTCCACAGTCCATTCTCATAAAAGATTTTGCAGGTCAGGAGTTCATCCTGTTAAGCGCCTTGTAAACAAGACAGTAGTACCTCATCATCCCAGACCAATGCCCAAAGCTTCCTTTAATTATACAACCCAGCAGCTCAACTTTTCAGTCTCACAGCAATCTAATCAATATCCAGATACACCTTCTCAACTTAAGCACCATATACCCTTCTGCTGCCAAGACAGGATCCCCTTTGAACATGGTTCTGAGTCATTTCTATTATGACCTAGATTCCTCCAAGCTTAGCTTTTCAACCTTCTGGGCATGTCCCTGAGATACCTAGTGATATCTTTGGAATCCCATAGGATTATCTTTTGTAACTTTGAGACCTTGTATGCCTTCCTTTGAGTTATTGATTCTTGGAATTTCCAATATGTTTTGAATCTAATTTCCTTTGGGAAATCAATTAGTCTAAAATGCATCCAGTGTGTTTGTTACTGTTCTTATAGTATAAAGGACACAAGGGGCCCCATGCATTCTTTATCTGATCAATGGGGAATAAATCCATTTCTTATAAATTTGTCAAAAGACTCTTCCTGATGCAAAGTTTCTACATGCACATACCCTGCAAGTCAGCTGAACAATGTGTCTTTGTTTATTTTTTTAAGATTTTATTTATTTATTTATTTGTCAGAGAGAGAGAGAGAGAGAGAGTGAGCACAAGCAGGGGGAGCGGCAGGCAGAGGAAGAAGCAGGCTCCCCGCTGAGCAAGGAGCCCCATGTGGGGCTCTCTGGGATCTTGACCTGAGCCAAAGGCAGACCTTTAACCGGCTGAGCCACCCAGATGTCCCGTGTTTTTGTTTATTTAGGTGTTCGAATGAAAACTACTTTTTCCTTTCCAGTGCTGAGATTGTGAATCTTAGCAAAGTACAGTAAAGGTAGATGTGGGAGGCTTCAGGGGCCTGAGTCCAAGTAAATAAAAGAGACATAAATTTTGCTTTTGAATGCCGAAATGAAAAAGGGCATGTTCCTTAGTTCACCCTCAAGGATTGGAGATATAGAAGGTGTAGATGAAGAGAAATTTTTGTCAAATTGTGTAGTTATAGAATTATAGAACATAATGGGGTAGGGTCCTTCAAAATCACCTAGTTTACCCCTATAATTATATAGATAGTGAAATTGAGGCCCACACAAACAAGTGATTTGACAAAAGTTTCATAGATATTCGAGCCTTAGAATGTCCATAGTGTTTATTTGCATTCTCTTGTGTTGCATTAAATAACACCAAAACAACCAGCTAAAAAGTGAAATTATAGTCAGACTGGTTCTTTTCTGTGATGTGCCAGAAAAGTTATTTTTAACCAAATTAAATCTTCTTTTCAAAAAGCGAACAGATGTAAATTCAACTAAACAGGTTTGCATGGGGATATAGCCTCAAAAGGCAATGAGTCCGGTCATATTATTAGCCACTGAGTCCTTTATGAACGGCATCCTTATTTTTCCTGTTATTGAGCTTTGGGCGCATTTCAGTGTCGTGTTTGCTTGCTTATGGAAACCTAATCAAGCACTATCCTCTTTCACTTGTTCATTTCTATTACTCATTCAAGCTTTGCATTCCATACAGTAGTGTGAGTAATCGATCTATTTTGAGGAGGCCTGAAATATGATGGATTTCAAATACACACTTTATTCGTGCTAGTGTTTCCTAGGTCCTAATGCCTCCAGAATGACTCTTGGCTTTGTGCTTAGGTTTTCTTGTGTACACTTTTTTGGCCGTTCAGTCTTCCAGGTGGTGTAATACAGTGATCTACTGTTTGTACAATATTTTCCTCATAGTCACCATTATCAGTATTAGGCTCCATCAGATCCTTCAGGGAATGACCACCCAGCTCTTCCTGATTGTGGTATGACGGAGACATAAGCATATGCTTTCTAGATATTCAACTTGGTTTAAATAGGTACAGTTACAGGTGGTATTTCAAAAAATTCAGGGATCATCTTATATGGTCCCCCCATCCCCAGTGTTACTCACACATATATAAAAGTTTGATTCTGGAGCCACACTACCACTTAGAAAGAATTATCTCCTCAATAAGTTAAAGTAGACCAAAGGTGAGGAGAACTGCAAGATGATTAGTCTCGACTTCCATCCGCTTTGGGGAAGTTTTTTTCCTATTATTCTACAGAGAGCCTCATTTTTGCTCTCTGTGTCTCTGCCATATCACTGTCATTATCGCATCTTGCCTGCCTGTATTCATTGCATCAAGCAATTCCTTGCTGATCTGTTTATTATGCTTATCAGAAATTTTACTGAAAGGAGAATATTTATATACCATCAATCAAATATATATATATATATATATATATATATGTACATGTGTATATATGTCTCACACACATACACATGCAACTTCTCATGGAAGACCTTTGAGGCTTTTTCTCTTACATTAGCATCACTTCAGGCTGTAGCCTTTGCATTTGAAATTAGCTTCCATTTTTATTAGAATTTTGATGCTCAAGGCCTAGATTCCTCTGTTAGCAAGCATCTGAATGAGCTAGCTTCTCCTGTGACCCTAGTCATATGATGAAATACAAAAGGAATCAATGATGTGAGCTTTGCTCCCAGAGTGCTTTATAGTCTGGATGGGTTGACCAGATTTGCCTGTGAAGAAGTGGATAAGGTCAATTACAGAATGAAGGTATAACAGGAAGACTACCCTAAAGTAACTGAAGGTAGTGGTAGAGATAGGGCTGGAGCCTTGTTAGTTCCCTGCAAAGTAGTCATGTCTGTGTCTTCTCATGTATTGTTTCTATTTCTTCTCTTCTAGGATTTTCTGATGTGCCCTAAGGTCCATGTAACTACAAGGGCTATTTATCACCACAAGTGCCACCCTGACCCCAAACCACTCAGAACTCAAGAATCAAAGCAAAATGGATGCCGCAGTGACAGATGATTTCCAACAAATTCTCCCTATTGAACAACTGCGCTCTACTCATGCTAGCAATGATTATGTGGAACGGCCTCCAGTCCCCTGTAAACAAGCCCTCTCCAGCCCCTCCCTTATAGTGCAAACCCACAAATCTGATTGGTCGCTGGCTACCATGCCTACTGCTCTTCCCCGCAGTCTCAGCCAGTGCCATCAATTGCAGCCCTTGCCTCAGCATCTGAGCCAATCTAGCATCGCCAGCTCAATGTCCCATAGCACCACTGCCTCTGATCAAAGGCTCTTGGCCAGCATTACGCCCTCACCTTCAGGCCAGTCCATCATCCGAACGCAGCCTGGAGCAGGGGCCCACCCAAAGGCTGATGGTGCTCTGAAGGGAGAAGCTGAGCAATCTGCTGTGCACCCCAGTGAGCACCTCTTCATTTGCGAGGAGTGTGGGCGCTGCAAATGTGTCCTCTGCACAGCAGCTCGTCCTCTCCCCTCCTGCTGGCTGTGCAACCAGCGTTGCCTTTGCTCTGCTGAGAGCCTCCTCGATTATGGCACTTGTCTCTGCTGTGTTAAGGGTCTCTTCTACCACTGCTCCACTGATGATGAAGACAACTGCGCTGATGAGCCCTGCTCCTGTGGGCCTAGCTCTTGCTTTGTCCGCTGGGCAGCCATGAGTCTCATCTCCCTCTTCCTCCCTTGCCTCTGCTGCTACCTGCCTACCCGTGGATGCCTCCATCTGTGCCAGCAGGGCTATGATAGCCTCAGGCGACCAGGCTGCCGCTGTAAGAGGCACACCAACACTGTGTGCAGAAAAATCTCTTCTGGTAGTGCACCATTCCCCAAGGCCCAGGAAAAGTCCGTATGACCTTCCCACCAAATGGATCCAGAGCTTTCTCCTTCTAACTCCCATTAGTAAAGTGTAGGCCTCATCTTTGAAGACGGGGAGAAGGAGGAAAGCAGCCAAAGTTAAGGCCTCACCAGTTTTGCTCCTGCAGTGTCAGGGGAATGGCCAAGTACATCCTGGTGCAGGATGCCTTGTTCTTTCTCACAGTATCTATCCCACTCCTCTTCCACCTTTGTACACCTTGCCATTTTAGCCCTGTGGCTGTCATGGCAAATTCAGGTGATATATAGGCATGAGATTTGGACACTGAGGACTGACGGAGCCAGCAACGTGGAGGTTTAGGGGCTTCGCAGCAGAATGCCTCTTGATGCAGGCTCTGAGCGTCACTCTACTTTCCACAGTGCCTTTGGAAACTTTCTTCTAAGATGGTTTTCACAGGTCCACGTGGAACAGTGTTCAATGTTCCAGGGAATCTGACCCCTTCTCCCTCTTTACTGCCCTTTTCTTCTTTAGTCTTTTTCTCCCTCTCTCCTCTTCTTCTTTGTTCCTTTCCCCTTCATTCCCACCCTATTTTTATTTTTCTTCTCTTTTCTTTCTCTCTCCCTTCCTTCCATTCCTTTCCTCTCTCTTTCCGACTAACCCATTCTCTGCTTATATCTCTATCTTGTTTGATCTGTCTTTGTCTCTCTCTGCCTGTCCTTCTTTCTCTACTATGTCCAGAAGTGCTGTTTTTCCATAGGTGTTTCCTTTGACGCCAAACTTTGCTATGCTACGCTACTTACTAAATTTTATTAAGGGAAACGGATTACTGTAATGAACTGATCACTAGCAATAGTCTATATCCTGACGTGTGTGTGTGCACTCATAACCACACTCACCTGTTTGTGAGCATATGAGGCAAAAATTATCTTACATTTCCAGGTTTCACTAGTTGGAGTTTTACTCCCTTTCCCAATAATCAACTTATAGTACTGACAGATTCCACTAGCATGCGGAGTAGGATAGTAAATCAGGATGCTCATAACTTTGTATGTCTGACCCAAGTGCCAAAGGCAGACGTGCTTTATAGCTAAATGAACAAAACAAGGGATACTACAGAGGTCTGTTCTCTCTTAGAAGCTAACTGCCCTGAGACTGCATGGCTCAGGCCTTAATTATGGACATAAAAAGTCATAAAACTTTAGAGCTGGAAGGAATCTTAATTGTTAATCTAGTTCAATGCCCTTATTTTGCAGCTGGGAAAACTGAGGCCTGGAGATAGGAAGGGATTTTCCCAAGGCCACACACTGAGTTCATAGCAGGGTTGGGACTGGAATATAAGCCTTCTGACTCCTAGTTCAGTATTCTCTAGCCTACATCACATCAGGTCATGGGACTTTTCTCTTAGGACTCTATTAACAGTGACAGAAAGCCATTGCCATTCAATTTTTCTGGAACCATGCCAAGTTAGTGTGGTGGTCTTTATGCAGTGCACGGTGGGTAGCTACTTAACTATCAGGTGTTGAGGCTGCCACCAGTGGACATCACCTTTGGCTCTGTCACTTGTAGAAGCTCAAGTGTGGAAAACAAAGCAAAACAAAACAAAAACAAGGAACCCCTAACCAAGCTGTATCTTCGCCTTCTCTTTGCTACACATGTTGTGCTCACTCCTGGCTTTGTCTGCAATGGCAATTGCCTGAGAACCGAAATTTCGGCAACAGTGGAAACCTGAGATGAAAGACATATGAAGCAGAGAACTGACTTCTCTTTTAAAAATATACCAAGAGCCTGTGTTGTGAATCCACTTCAACGGGAAAAGGCTGCAGTGGGGATGGCAGGCTCCTAAAGACAGCTGTTAAAAGACACAAGAGTTAGATCCAGTTTCCCTCTGTAAGCGGATCCAAAATTCACTAAGGAATTCAGAGATTGAGGGCACTTGCTTGAAATCAAGGTGCTCCAACTTAGTTTAAGACTTCCAGACTCTAACTTTATATATCATCTCTTTTAAAGCGTGCATGGATGTGTATTGCAGAGTGGAGAGGTGGGGAGAAATGTAGAGTCATACACAGGGGGAAGAAGAAGGGAACATCCACATCCCTTTGTTGGATATATACTATAGAAAGATGTGCCACTTACTTTTTGTTGGTTCTGAATCTTCCTGAAGTGTACTGACATTTGGGCTGCACACAGGCCCATGCTTTCACTTTCGCCTCCTCTTCTAGAATCGCTTTGCTCTATTTTTGTATATACAAATATGTTATGATGATTACTAATAATGTTAATGATATTGCTGCAAATGGTGCCATATATAAGGTTTGGCTTCTTGGAACATTATAAACCCAAACCAATACCTGTAACCTCTTAAGTTGCTTTCAGATCCTTCCATTTTAAGTAGCTTCTTAAAATCTTACGAGTCTGCCTGATTGAACTTTGACTTATCTATTCCTAAAAGCTGTGCCCAGTTCTCTGGGTCCGGCTGGATGGTGATGAGTAGCAACACACACTTCTCCCCGCTTATGCCTGAAATTTGCTTAGTGCTGAGATATATAAGGATTCTATGACACTAGTGCATTGTTCCTGGAGCTAAAGTTATTCTATGGATGTTTGCTTATTAGTTTCAGGGCCCCAAACAACACAAGTCCCTCTTCCTCGATAGCTCCTTGATATCCCAATCCTGCAGTCCTTACTCAGGCAAATTGTGCACTGCCAGAGGGGCCCTGGGCTCTGCCATACACCCAGAAGAGCTCTTCTCAGTGTATTTCTAAATGGCCTTACACTTGGTAGAAGAAACTGAAGGGTTACTCAAATGCAATTGCAATCTGCAATCTGCTGCTGAGTCAGGGCTTTCACTTGTGTCCAAGTTGGCCTGATACGGGCTGCATCTGGTTTACGTATAGATGGGTCCTGTTGGGGTATGTGTACAGATGTGTGAGTGTGCATATGTACCCTTCTGTGAAATTTTATATATATATATATATATACATATATATATACACACACACATATATGTATATATGTGTGTGTGTATATATATATGTGTGTGTGTGTGTGTGTAAATATATATATTCACACATCTCTATATATTTTAATGTATTGCACATGTATATTTAAAATATATATGAAAGAACTCTAAATCCTGCAGAAGGCCTCTGTTTTCATTATTTTTCTACTTTGTGTCATGTACTGTATAAACAGGAATATTTAGAGGGTGTTTCCTGCTTAGCATTTTTTTGCAGTTAAGTCATCTGTTACCCCCTACTTCCACTACTTTCCATATATTGGTTCCCTGATACATTTCACATGGCTTAGTCAAGAGTTTTCCTTTGATTCCAGCCCATCTTCCCTCATCACGATGGCTATAATAAATATAGTGAACATTTATATAGTGCTTACTATGTGCTAAGCACTATTTTAAGCACATTGCCTATATTAGCTCATTTCATTCTCACGTTAACTTTAAGATGTAGGTACAGTTACAATTGCCATTTTTCATATGAGAAAACTGAAGCACAGAGAGGTTAATTGACTTGCCAAAAGTAACAAAGCTTGTAAGTGAAGGAGCTAATATTTGAACCTAGGCTGTCTGAGTCCAAAGTCCATGCTCCAGAGGTAGGTATAGAAGTCTGGAATATAATGTAAACCCTTCTGGTATAACAAGCCTCAAACAGTGAAGAGTCCTTTGCCTAACTCCAGTTTATCTGTAGCCTAGGAGTAGAAACAAATGTGCTCCTATGTTAGGAGTGAAGCAATAGTTACAGACATCATATCTTAGCTGTCTTGGCTCCCAAGATGGTGGCATTACAAACTTCTCCACTACTCCCTCTGAAAACATGTTTGCAGCCAGTTGCCACTTCTCAGACAGTTTACAGTGCAGAACTAGTAGAGAAATATTTTCACTGTGCAGGAGAAGGTAAGAATTAAGAGTGTAACTTTTTCTTTATAGGCCCAGGAAAACTAATTTGATTTGTTTCTGCAGAAAGTAGAACTAAAACTATTTTTGGAATTTGAGATCAGTTGGAACTGTTAACATTTAAGTTCATTGATTATACTGAGTGTATTCTTCTGATTCAAATGTAAGCAATCCACTGATGACCATTGTTCAGTATAATTTCTTACCTTTTCCCGTCTCCTCCTTCATACTGGCAATTCTTTATATCCTGATGCTATTTCAGAGCCAGAAGGAATCTCTTAAAGAGCATCTATTCCAACATCAACATTGTATAGTTGGGAGAAAAAGATGCACGGAGAGGGAATATGACCTGTCCAAAGTCACATAGTTCTGAATTTGGGTGGAATTATGACTTATTTCCAGATATCTGGGTTTCTTAGAAAATAGAACTTGAAGCAAAAGCTTATGTGCAATCCCAAGGAAGTAAGAGTAAGGAAAAAGAGTAGTGAAGTAGGGAAGGAAGGAGAGCAAACATAAAAGAATGTATCATTGTGTTGGCTACAATCTGTTTCATGACAAGCTAATTTCTCAATTTCTTATGACAGGCCATATTGCATCTCCATATAGGTCATCTGGGGGAAGAATGGAGAAGAATTTATCTCCTGCCTCCTATCTCATTAGTCAAATACCTTCCCTGTGGAATATTAACTCCCCTACACTTCTGGGCAGTACATGTGTGGATGCCCAAGCATGTACCTTGGCATCTCACACCTCAGAAGCAAGGGCTAGCATAGTGGCTCCCCTACACACAAGGCAAGTGTGTGGATATAGGGAGACGTATGAACTTGAGAACCTATGTATTCTTTGACTTGCTTTGAAGGGCTTCCTTCTGCATGGAAATGAAGTCCCTGTTTCAACTAAAGGAGTAGCAAAGTCTCAAAATATCCTTCTTCTTACCATAAAAAGAAACTTTATCTTACTGAACTCTTCAAAAAGCATGTCTAATCCAATGCATGTACATGAATGCCTTTATAATCATTTAGGCTTCATCAGCATAATAGCAGGAAAACTGGTCAAGTTAATAAATTCAGGAAAAAATGGCTAAGCAAGTTATTTTGCAACATAAAAATGAAACATTCTGTTGGTCAACTGAATCTTTTTCTATTTCAGCCACTAATTACGATGATATCACATAGACACATTCTAAGTGCTATACTATCATTTATTCTCATAAACAGTAGTTCCCTGTGCCCTATAGACCATTCTTACATGAAGTCAAAGCATCTAGTCAATAAAAACATCCCATGGGTATGGTTTCATATCTATGGGCAATGTCATAAAAGCATTGAATGCATTTCACTGATGGAATTCTTGCCTTTTTCATGTAAAAAAAGATGACCATAGGAAAATTCTGAAAAATTTTCCAGGTAAATAATGAAATCATGCTATCACTACAAACAATACAGCAAAACTCTCCTTTAATGACATCTACTTTACTGAGTCCAGTGGTTATTTCTCAGTTCTCATGTACCTGAGTTACTAGCACCAATTGACATAGTTGTTCATTCTGTCCTCCTAAAAACACTTTTATCACTTGGCTTCCAGGATACCACATTCTTCTGGTTTTCCTCCTACTTCACCGTCTGCTCCTCCTCTGTATTCTCTGCTGGACCCCCTCACTTTCTTCACCTCTTCATATTCAAGTATCCCAGCAATTGTTCTTTGAAATATGCTCTTTGGCTACCGTTTCCATTATGAGTTTCAAAATTATATCTCCAGCCTGGACTACTTTCTTAAACTTCCCACTCATATATCCAACTGCCTATTTCACATCTCTACTCTGATATCTAGTAGGAATTTCAAACATAACATGTTCAAACAAAGCTCTTAATCTTTCTCTCCTCAAACCTGACCTTTGCAGCATTTCCTATCTTTTTTAATGCCAATTCCAAATTTCTAGTTGCTCAGATAAAAAACTGTACTTACCCACTAGGCATTTTATCAGTTACAAATGTAGCTAAAATTCTGAACCTCCAAATCCTCAATTAGCCTTCTACTCTGATGATTTAGCATATGGTCATTAGTACCTCTTTGAACCTTTGGCCTAAGGTTTGATAAGACTAAAATCCTTGGTCCCTTTATCCTAATTTAGGCCCACATCCTTATCTTGACCCTCAAATTGATCAACACACTACCAGTGTTGCTGCTTTCAAAGGCCAGAATGACAAGACACACAGCCCTCAAGGGAAGACATCTTGAGAACGACACCTTCATTGTTTCGGGATCTTGAGATCGCAATCAAAGTTATATATGTTACTCCCAAATGTATTTACTGGCCAGTCTCCTAGAAAAGTAGTAATCTTGACCCACAAGTTGTCACTCTCCAACCATTCAGGCAATTCTTTTGACTATACCATATAATTGTCATGTTTCTGATGGTAAAAGCCACAGATGACAAAGATCTGAAAGTCTCCAAGTCCTTTAGCAACTAACAAACACTGCTGATGCAGGTTACTAAGGAAAGAAAACAGAGACAGTCACTTAGGCAAACACACTAGTTTTATTAATATAGGGCTTTAACTTCAAGTCACCTGTATGTTTTCCTACTGTGACAAGATGAGGTGAACTATACAAGCATTCTGAAGGTTCATTTTGAACATATGTTCTAAGGCTTAAACTAAAGGGACACTGAATGACTCACTTGGCCCTTTTCTCTTAGGTCTATGCTTTGATCTTAGCTTTCAAAGTCTTACCACTCTGAAGACAAAAACAAAACAAAAAAAAACAAAACAAAAAACAAACAAAAAACTGAAAAGGAAATCCAAGGAAAAGAATATTAATTTTTATAATATCAGAGATTAGTTGGTAACAGTTTTACTCTATGAAAGGGACCTTTTCCAATGGGAGTGAAGGCCTCCCAAGTAGAAGTCTCCAGCTATATTAATACATGAGCTATATTAAAGGAAAGAAAGAAAAAGTAGTGAGGAGTAATACTAAATGTGGGTTGAGAAATTTTTTTAAAAGGTTAAGAAAACGAGCCATATGAAAGAAAAAAGCTCTGTAATCAGTTTGTTTCTCTCATCTAAAACTCCATTTCACCAGCTTCTTGAACTCCTTTTTGTCTTTGACCTTTATCAACACTCTTCTTTCTTTTTCAAGCTCCTATAGCACATCTGCTGGAATGATTCCTGTGTCTGTGTGTGTGTGTGTGTGTGTGTGTGAGAGAGAGAGAGAGAGAGAGGAGAGAGGGAGAGAGAGATGTGGATGGAGCCTTGAGCTCTCCCCTAGAGGTTCAAAGTTAAGAGTATGCCCACTAACACTCTCAGCCTTTCAAACTCCCTTCTAGGACGTGTCCCAGAGTTCCTGATCTTACACTAAATGTCGAGCTTTCTTTCCTTCAGAAATACCAGACTGGATTTGTGGCTTTCTCTGGATTGGCTTCTTCTCAGTCAACATGGTGTTGTGGAAATCACAGTACCCTGAGACCAATTAAATCAAAATCTTTGGAGGTAGGGCTGAAGAATGGATTTTTTTTTTAATTTCCTGGATGATTATAATATGCAAACAGGGTTGAGAAAGCCTAATCACTTCATTCTACAAATGCAGATACTGAAGCTCAGATGAGGGGAAGTGACCTAATCATAACCACATAGTGAGTTAGAAACAAAGTTAGGAGTTATAAAAACCCAGGTCTCCTGACTTTTAGGCCAGAGGTCTTATCTTCATACTACACTGCTTCTCTTTCTCTCCTGTGCTTTCTGGACCTTTGTTTTTCTCATTTGTAAAATGAAGATAATAAATCCTAGAGATTTTGTGAGAGTCATTAAAACAGACACATTTCTAATGTACAAGGTTCTGCACAAATATGGAGGAATGTTACACTTGAGGGAATTAATATACAACACATATGTGAAGCTGAGTCTATAAAATAACACAATGAAAATAGTTTCCTATTTTATTTTATTTTTTGAAGATATTTATATAATTTAATTGAATAACAGAACATTATTTCTGAGAGTATGTAAGACAGATATTCATGATAATGTGTGAAATAAAGCTATAAAACTAAAATACAAAAAGAGTCTGGTATAATCTAACGGAATTTTTACCATCCGCCATGATAGAGAATTATGCACATTAGATTTAAAAGTAACCAAACGCGTATTTTATTAAATATATATTACTGGGAGTAGTCTTTCCTCCTAATGTATACTTAAGTCTCTGAAATAGATGGCAGGCCACATTTTACTGTTGGGCAGAGTCACTGCTCATGTGTGACATACCCTCTTGCTTTCCTATTTTAATCAGTCAATTATTTGGGTATTGTGTATTGTGTCTACCTAATAACATATATCAAGAAGGACCCCTTGTGTGGGTTGTGTGTACCTTTAACCTTAACTTGGTGTCAGTGACAAGAAATTCAGAGTTGATGAGAGAGGTTAATCTTTTCTTTCTCTTTCCCTCACTGCAATTGGAATTTTAAAAAATATAAAAGTAATGAGATATCTGGGCTTCTTATAGTCAGTCAACTACAACATGGCCTTAGGACTGAACTAGCCCAGGGTTTCTATGGGACTTGTAGATTCGATTCCTGAGGACTGTTAGGGGTTTGGAGGGAAGGGATTTAAAAAAAAAAAAAAAAAAGGTGTCTCTTCTGAAAGGCAGGATGCATGGAAAGGCAAGGGGAGGGCTTCTAATTAGGAGGAGCTCCTGCTAAAGAAGCAAGACAGGAGGGAAGAGGTTTTCTGATTTGGCTGATCTGAGGAAGTAGATTATTTGGCAGTCTAGTATCCCCAGAATGATCTGTAACCACAAAGAACACATTTTCTGAATTCCAGGGCCCCAGAACAGAATTCTAGATCCATTCTTGTTTTATCCATCCCAGATATTAGGAATTTCCAAAGGGGGCCACTTCTATTCCCCTAGGAGTCATACATCTGGCTACTTGTTTATTTGGTAAAAATGGAATTCTGTACCATTTATAAAATGGACCTCTTGTGTCTTCCTTATTTTGAAAGTATAATGCACATTCCTAATTCATCATTCATTTTTGCCAATGATTTTTAAGTATTTATTTGAAAGTTATTTTTAAATACAAAAATATATTTATTTAACAAAGCACTCCTTCATCCTTTTATTTCAGCCATCCTAATAAATTAAAAACAAGCCATGATTAAAGTAGGTATTTCTATATGTCACATTACAAACTAGTTTTAAAAATCTACTTAGTAGGGATGCCTGGGTGGCTCAGTCGGTTAAAAGTCTGCCTTCTGCTCAGGTTATGATCTCAGGGTCCTGAGATCGAGTCACACATCAGGCTTCCCTGCTCGGCAGGGAGCCTGCATCTCCTTCTCCCTCTCCCTCTGTTTCTCTCTCTCTCTCTCAAATAAAATTAAAAAATCTTTTAAAAAATCTACTTAGTATATATATCATCATTTCATCTTGAAATGCCTCCTTTTTAAGGGGGAGGCAGAGAGACAAGGAATTTAAAAGAATCAAGAGACCTAAAAGTATAGTGATGGTTGCTTATAATCCAGACCTGCCTCAGGCAGGGGTTACCTTTCAGGTAATTAAGAGATGACGACCTATGCTTAGGAAAACTTGGGTTGTTAGAAGCCATGTTTCAGGGGTCTATGATTTCCTAGAAAATATGACCCCAAAAGCTCCTTGCTAATAGCTACGCTGCTGATGAAGTGCTTGTATTTTGCCTGACAACAATTAACACAATGACCTAGGATGAGCTGCATAAAATAGCATGTGGACAGAGTGAGAAATCAGACTGTCTCTAGTTCTAATGAATGGTCAAATTTGATTGTGCATTAATAGTAGGAACATTGAAATCTATTTCAAGAGAACTTCAAATAAACAGAATGGAGATTGGACCTGAGGAGAATAAAGGGTAATTACTCCATAAAAGACTAGAGCATAAGCTAAAGTATAGAAGCAATATTAAATTTAGAATCAGAAGGTAAAAGTAATAACACACAAGACAGTATGAGATGAGAGAAGCCAACCTTGATGAATTTCACCCAAAGAATTATTGGTTGCTCCACTCTGTGTTAGGCACCTTTGGTAGGTTACTTAGGCTTTCTGTGCCTGGTTTTGAACCTAGAAACCGTGACTCTAAATATTTTGTTCTCTTAACTACTATAATCTACTTCTTTTCAGTATAAAAATGGCTATATGAGTAGAGTCATAGGACGTCCCCATTTGCCTGGGACAGTCTCAGTTGATACCTGTTTCCCAGAATATTTAATAGTGCCTTCTTATATTCTGAGAACTTATCCTGAAATAACTTGGATATAATATGTAAGAGTATGCTTAATCAGCTAACTTTGATAGAATCATTGCATAAAAAGAGTTCTGGATAATTTCAGTGTTGGCCCATTGCTCCTATTATCCTCAAACACCATCCAAAATTGATCTCCTCCTGCCCCCCTTTCTAAAGCCCTTCTTACCCAGCTTGCATTTCCTGGTCCATCATAGCACCTTTCACCTTTTTTCTCCCTAGCACACTTGCTTTAAAAAAATCTAAACCTAAGTTCATTAAAACCACTTGTTCCACATTTTCATCTAAAGAGAGGAATGTGGTTGGAGAAAAATACACAACCACAGATTTCAAGTGAGCCCACAGTGCCACCAGACATTTCTACTTTATTTCTCTCTTCAGTTTATTTTCCAAATTTCAAAAAGGCTATCTCATACTTCTCTCATCACATGTCAAATACCACCACCTCCTTCATACCTTCACTCTGTTTATGACGTTGCCACGTATCATTTAGAAAATAGAGGCATTCTCTCCCAAACCTTCTCCAGCCAGGCTTTTTGAACCAGTCCTCCACTGAAATGGCTTTTATTGATGTCACCAATGATTCTACCTTTCTAAATCCAATGGTAAATTCTCAGTCTTCATCTTACTCAACTTGTCAGCAGCACTTGTCCCAGCTGATCATGCCCTCTATCCTAACTTACATTCCCCAAAAAGCCTAGCAGAGCCTGAGATAAGGACTTGCATGCAGTTAGTTTATTTGAGGGACTGATTCAGGAAACAGGAAAGGGGACCGAGAAGAATGAATCAGGAAAGGAGGCACCATCAATTCAAGGGTATGTTATTAATCTGTTTACCACTGTAGGCAACTGTGAATTATTCCCACTGAGGACTCCCTTTGGAACTGTATAGATGAGCTTTAGAATTCTCCATCAGACATAAAATAGAGGAGTGTTTATCCATCATATTTTATCTCCCATTGACCAAGGGTAATCTGAGAGAGTATTAACTCACTGGCACTTGTAGGTTTGTTCGTGAACTAGAATCACTGAGCAGGCCCCCGCAGTTGTTCTACCTGGTGATAGCAGAGAAGCCACAAGGCAGGAAGAAATAGTATAAGAAACAGCTGAATGAGGTAGCATCAACTTACCCCTGCATACAGCTGCTACAGCGATGTCCTGAAAAAGGTGGTCCAGGAGCATGTGACGGGGGGCATAAAAGACGTTCAACACACCCTCCTTCTTGAAATATATTCTTTACTTGTCATCCCGCAATGACACCCTCCTAGTCTTCTTCCTGCCTCAATGATCTCTCCTTTTCCAAGTCCTTTTATGGTTCTTCTTCATCTCTCTGAACTCTAAATATTAGAGTGCCAAAAATTTCAGTTCTTAATCTTCTTCTCTTCTCTATCTACACTCACTTTCTTGGTGATCTCATCTAGTCTCCTGCATCTAAGCACCATTTTTATATACTCACAGCTCCCAAATTTATATCTCTAGCCCTGAGCTCTCCCCCGAATTCCAGACTGTTTTCTTAAAATCTCCACTTAAAAGTTTAATAATAATATAAAACAACATATTTAGGCGATAAATGATTTCTATACTCTTGAAAATTGCTTCTCTCTCAGTTTCCCCCATCTCGGTAAATTATGACTCCATTCTCCCAATGACTCAAGCCAACCATTTTGAGGTATCCTTGACTCCTACCTTTTCCTCATATCAGTTGTCCAACAAATCCTGTTAGCTCTACCCTCAAAATAAATCCAGAATTTGACCACTTCTCTCTATTATCACTGCTACTACCTGGTCTCATCCACCCTTATCTCCTCCCTTGATAACTGCGGCAGCTCCTTGATTCTACTCTTGACCCCTCCCCCAAAGTCTAATCCCAACAGAGAAATCAGAGTGATTGTTCTAAAACTGAAGGCTGGATCTTGTCATTCTCCTGCATAAAATCCTCCAGTGATCGTCCCATTCACTTAGAATCAGATTCATAATTTCTATCATGGTTATAAAGCCCTACTTTTCTCCTGGTATCTATATGGCCCAGTCCCTCGCTTAAATCAGGAGTCCACTCAAATCTCACTTCCTCAAGGAGGACTTCCCTGACCATCTTAAATCGGCATTGCTCACCATTCTATCCTCATTTCGCTTCATTTCCCCCCCATAGGATTTCTTACTACCTCATTATTATATTTTATTGTTGAATGAATAAATAAATGGATATCATGGTAGTTAAGTTGGAGCAGCCTTTCTTTTTTTATTTTTATAAGGTTATTTTTTAATTTTTTTAAAGTTTTTATTTGAATTCCAGTTAGTTAACATACAGTGTAATATTAGTTTCTGGCGTATAACTTAGTGATTGAACACTTCCATACAACACTGGGTACTCATCACAACAAGTGCCCTCCTTAGTCCTGATCACCTATGTAACTCACCCCCCACCTCCCTTTGGTAACCATCAGTGTGTTCTCTAAAGTTAAAAGTCTGTTTCTTGGTTGGCCTCTCTGTTCCTTTTTTTTTTTCTTCCATCTGTTCATGGGTTTTGCTTCTCAAATTCCACATATGTGTGAAATCATATTTATCTTTCTCTGACTGACTTATTTCACTTAGAATAATACTCTCTAGCTCCATCCACGTCATTGTAAATGGCAAGATTTCGTTCTTTTTTGTGGCTGAGTAATATTCCATTGTACATATATACCAATTTTTGTTCCCCTTCAGGTCTAGGATTAGGGTTCGATTTAGGGCCAGAATAATGGTTTGGGTTAGGATTTGGGCTACTGTGAGGGTATATGCCTATTATCCTACAGTTCAGATACCTCCCCAGACAGATAAATTTAGGATTAGATTTAGGGTTAGGGGTTAGGGTTAGGATTAGGTTTTCATTTAAAATAATGCTTTCTAGCCTCATCCGTGTCATTGCTCATGGCAAGATTTCATTCTTTTTTATGGCTGAGTAATATTCCTTTGTATATATGCCAGATCTTTTTTTTTTCCCTCTCGGATCCAGGATTAGGGTTTGGTTTAGGGGAAGAACACAGGTTAGGGTTAGGGTTGGGGCCAGGGTGATGGTATGTGCCTATTTCCTGCAGTTCAGAGACCTCTGCAGAGGGATAAGTTTAGGGTTAGGGTTATGGTAGGGCTAGGTTCAGGGGTTAAGGGTTAGTGGTTATGGTTATGGTTATAGTTAAGGTTTGGGTTCAGATTAGGTTTAGAGCTAGGGTTAGGGTGAGGGTGAGTGTATATGCCTTGTATTCTGCAGTTCAGAAACCTCTCCAGAGAATAAAACCTCAGACTTCTGTTGGTTTGAGCATAAACATGGCAACCATATTCTGGCTGAAGTAAAGAGGGAAATTGACACTATAAATACTCTCACCTGGATATTCAATTGGTCCTTCTTTTTCAATCTCTATCTTTGCACCCATTTTCAGAAATACTACAAATTCTTATTTTAAGTTTTAATTTTCATTCCAGTTGGTGGACATATAGTGTAATATTAAATTCTAGTGTGCAATATAGTGATTAAACAATTCCATACAATACCCACTGCTCATCACAAGTGCCCATCTTAATCTCCATCACTTATTTCACCCATCCCCCACCTATCTCCCCTCTGGTAATCATCAGTATGTTCTCTATATTTAAGTCTGTTTCTTGGTTGGTCTCTCTCTTTTTTCCCCCATGATCGTTTGTTTTGTTTCTTAAATTTCACATATGAGTGAAATCATATGGGCAATATTTATCAAAGTCAACAAATATTGACAAATGTGCCTGTGTGCCACACATTGCTTTATGTATTATTCCACTGTGTTCTCTCCCAAAACTCTTCCCTTGCCCTTCTATTTTATTTTTCCACTTCTGGAACTAACACCCTGAAATTACACTGCTTCCCCTTCAGCACTTTCTAGTGGTTGCTGTTTATTCTCCCATATATGACTTCACTTCGTTCACAATGCAGCCTAGACTCCAGGGAGATTAAGATTTGAGTATTCTCTTCATAAAAAGTGTTGGTTGAAATTGTGTGGGTGTATGATCTCTCTCTGGCAGAAAGTATACACTGGAGAAATGCAGAACACTAATAGAATCTTTCCTTTAAAGTGATGACTATTGTAATTAGAGCAAAGAAAGAGACTTCTACTGGTAAGAGTTCCAATTACTAACAAATTACTCCAATTACTAACAAAGGCAGGTTTACCGGGCCTCTTTAAAGTATTTCTATAAATGTATGTTTGGAAATAACTATGGTATAAAAATAATACATACCAATTGTCAAGAATCCTCTATGTTGCAAGTATAAAATCTAATTTTCATAACAACTTTATGATATAGATTTTTTATCACTATTGACAACAGATATGGAAACTGAGGCTTTGGAAAGTTAAGTGATTTGTATAAGGCAATACAGTTAACAAGGTTTTTTCTAGATTTATTGAGGTACAATTGATGAATAAAAATTGTATAATTCAGTGTAGACAATGTAATGTTTTGATATATGCATATATTGTGACATTAGTACCACAGTCAAGCTAATTAACATAGCCATCACCTCACATAGTTTTTTTTATTTAAATTCAATTTAATTAACATATAGTGTATTATTAGTTTCAGAGGTGATTTAGTGGTTCATCAGTTGCATATAACACCCAGTGCTCATTACAATTAAGTGCCCTCCTCAATGCCCATCACCCAGTTACCCCATCCCCCCACCTCTCCCCTCCAGTAACCCTCAGTTTGTTTCCTATAGTTAAGAGTCTCTTATGGTCTGTCTCTTTCTCTGTTTTCATCTTATTTTTCCTCCCCTTCCCCTATGTTCATCTCTTTTGTTTCTTAAATTCCACATGAGTGAAATCATATCTTTGTCTTTCTCTGACTGACTTATTTTGTTTAGCATAATACCCTCTAGTTCCATCCACATCATTGCAAATGGCAAAATGTCATTCTTTTTGATGGCTGAGTAATATTCCATTGTATAAATATACCACATCTTCTTCCATCGACAGATGAATGGATAAAGAAGATGTGGTATATATACACAATGGAATATTATGCAGCCATCAAAAGGAATGAGATCTTGCCATTTGCAATGACGTGGATGGAACTGGAGGGTATTATGTTGAGCGAAATAAGTCAAACAGAGAAAGACATGTATCATATGACCTCACTGATATGAGGAATTCTTAATTGCAGGAAACAAACTGAGGGTTGCTGGAGTGGGGGGTGGGGTGGGAGGGATGGGGTGACTGGGTGATAGACACTGGGGAGGGTATGTGCTCTGGTAAGCGCTGTGAATTGTGCAAGACTGTTGAATCTCAGATCTGTACCTCTGAAACAAATAATGCAATATATGTTAAGGGAAAAAAAAAAAGAAGAAGAAGAAGGTAGCGGGAGGGGAAGAATGAAGCGGGGGAAATCGGAGGGGTAGACGAACCATGAGAGACGATGGACTCTGAAAAACAAACTGAGGGTTCTAGAGGGGAGGGGGGTGGGAGGATGGGTTAGCCTGGTGGTGGGTATTGAGGAGGGCACATTCTGCATGGAGCACTGGGTGTTATGCACAAACAATGAATCATGGAACACTTCATCTAAAACTAATGATGTAATGTATGGGGATTAACATAAGAATAAAAATAAATAAATAAATAAATATACCGCATCTTCTTTATCCATTCATCTGTCAGTGGACATCTGGGCTCTTTCCATATTTTGGCTATTGTGGACATTGCTGCTATACATTGGGGAGCATGTGCCCCTTCAAATCAGTATGTTTGTATCCTTTGGATAAATACCTAATAGTGCAATTCTTGGGTTGTAGGGTAGTTCTATTTTTAACTTTTTGAGGAAATTTCATACTGTCTTCCAGAGTGGTTGCACCAGTTTGCATTCCTAGAAACAGTGTAAGAGGTTTCCCCTTTTTCCACATCCTTGCCAACATCTGTTGTTTCCTGAGTTTTTAATTTTAGCCATTCTGACTGGTGACCTCACATTGTGTGTGTGTACGTGTGTGTGTGTGTGTGTGTGTGTGTGTGTGTGTGTGTGTGTGTGGTGGGAGCACCTGAGATCTAGTCTCAGCAATTTCAAGTACACAATATAGTATTAACTTACATTGTTATACATTAGAGCTCTAGAACTTATTCATACCACATAACTGAAACTTTGTACCCTTCAAATTCCCCATTTCCTCCACCTACCAGCATCTGGCAATTACCATTTTACTACCTGCTTATATGAGTTTGACTTTTTTATATTCCACCTATGAGATCAGGCAGTATTTGTCTTTCTGTGTCTGGCTTACTTTACTTAGCATAAGGACCTCCAGATTCATCAATGTTGTCACAAATGGCAAAATTTCCTTCTTTTTTAAGGGTGACTAATATTCATATATATATATATATATATATATATATATAAATTTTCTTTATCCATTAATCCACCAATGGACACTTAAGTTGTTTCCATATCTTGGCTACTATATGAATAACACTGCAATAAACATGGGAGTGCAAATATCTCTTTGAGATACTGATTTCATTTCCTTCAGATATGTACCCAGAAGTGAGATTCCTGGATCTTATGGTAGTTCCATTTTTAATTTTTTTGAGGAACCTCCATACTGTTTCCATAGTGGCTGTACCAATTTACATTTCCACCAACAATATACAAAGGTTCCCAATTCTGCACAGTTGATCAACGTTTATTATCTTTCATGATTTTGATAATGGACATTCTAACAGGTGTGAGGTGATACTTCATTGTAGTTTTGATTTGTATTTTCCTGATGATTAGTGATGTTAAATGCTTTTTCATATACTTTTTGGACATTTTTATGTTTTCTTGGGAGAAATGTCTATTTAGGTCCTCTGCCCATTTCTTAATCAGGTTATTTGGGGGCTTTATTGTTTTGTTTTGTCTTGTTTTGTTTTTTTGCTATTGAGTAGTGAGTTCCTTATGTATTTTGGATTTTAACCTTTATCAAATGAATAGTTTGCAAATATTTTCTCCATTCCATAGGCTGTCTTTCACTCTGTTGATGGTTTCCTTTGCTGTACAGATTTTTAGTTTGACACAATCCCACTTATCTCTCCTTGCTTATGTTGCTTGTGCTTTTGATGTCATATACAAAAAAAATCACATTAAGTTTCTGGCTGATTTGCTTGTCTGTTGCTTGCCACAACCAGTATCAAGATCTCGAGCTAGCTGTTATGCTGGCCTTTCCTGTTAGTTTGTCATTGAGGTTGTTCTTGTTTTCAACAATACCAGTCATGGCTTTTTCTATGCCCAACTCTAACTCAGGACCACTTCCTCCAGCAGTGAAGTTGCTGGTCCTTATGACTTACCTCATCTCTGGAGAATTACCATGGCATGGAGCTGGAGGTGGGTATAGGAGCAGTTCCAGACTAAAATGACACAAACTTTCATCATTCTTATTGAGGTTTAGTAGTTTTTCTTGAATAGACTCTTCTCAATTTGTTTTACACGTTTGGCTAGTTTACAGATTTCTGTAATCTTAGTTTTTGAAACTTTTTCTAGTTTTATTGGGGTTTTTTTTTGGTGAAGTGGACTTGCCCACGTCCTCACTCAGAATTTCTGGAAGTCCTGCCCTAGATCATTGATTTTTTTTTTTTGCTGTTTTGGGATGAAGTGTTTTATAAATGTTAATTGAACCATTATTAGTGTTTAGTGTTGTTCAAGTCTTCTTTATCCTTACTGATTTCCTGTGTGCCTATTTTATCAATTACTGAAAGAAGTATGTTGATATTTCCAATTCTAATTGTACTATATTTCTCCTCTCATTTATGTCAGAGTTTGCTTTATGTATATTCAATGTCTGTTTTTAGTCATATACACAGTTAAGATTGTTATGTCTTCTTGCAGAATTGACTCCTTTACCATTATGTGGTATCCTGTTCATCCCTGATAATATATCTCATTTTGAAGTCTACTTCATCTGATACTAATATAGCTACTCAATCTTTCTTTTGTATAGTATTTGCATAGTGAATTTTTCTATATCCTTTTAACCTATGGCTTTAGATCTAAGGTTGTTTTCTTGTAGGCACATATAGTTTCTTATATAGGCATATATAGGTATTTTATTGTAATATTTTTTTAATTGTATTTTTTAAGCCATTTACATTTAATGTAATAATGTGGTTGATGTAATTCTACATTCTCACTCTTTGTTTTTAATTTGTTCTATCAATTATTTATCCCTTTTTGTCTTTTTCTCCTTCTTTTGTGTTGAGAGGTTATTTTTATTGTTTTGCAATTTATTTCCTTCATTGCCTTATTAGCTTTACCTCTTAATTTTTTTTTTAACCATTTGCCCTAGGGTTGACAATATACATCTTTGACTTATCAGTCTGCCTTCAAATGCATTACACTTTCAGGTTCAGGATAAGAACTTTACAACAACAAACTTCCATTATCCTCCTCCCATCATTAGCGTTATTGTTGTCATAGACTATAATTCCAAAATACATTATTAGTATTTCTAAACAATTAAAATTTATTTTTAATCTATAAAGCTCAATTTATGCTTTTTGATGTACAATTCTTTGAGTTTTGACAATTGCATCAAACTGTATAACCACCACCATGATCAGGATATTGAACTGCATAACCACCACCATAATCAGGATACCCCTAAAATTCTTTCATGCAAATCCTTTGTAGGTAACTCATGTCTGCATCTCCAGACGCTGGCAACCACTGGTTCGATTTCTGTCTCTATAGTTAAGAGTTTCATGAATGTCATATAAACAGAATCATGCAGTATGTAGGCTTTTGAGTCTGGCTTCTTTAACTTGACATAATATATTTGAGATTCATCTATGTTTTTGTATGTTTTACTAGTTTGTTTCTACTGTATTCACTTGCAATTTGAAGGACATTTTAATTGTTCCCAATTTTCGGCAATTGAATAAAGTTGCTCTCCATATCCATATGCAGGTATTTACGTAAATAATATGTTTTTATTTCTAGTGAGCAAATACTTATTAATGTGATTCTTAGGTCATATAATAAGAAATGTATGTTTAACTTTATAAGAAAATTTCAAACTGTTTTCCAAAGTGGCTGTACCATCACTCACCAGGAATATGTCAGAATTTCAATTGCTCCAAATCTGCATCAGCACCTGGTACTGTTACTTAAAAAAATTTTTTAGCTACTCTAATCGGTGTGTTAGTCCTGTCTCATTGTGATTTTCATTGTATGCATGTTTTTCTTTTTTTTTAGATTTTTATTTATTTATTTGAGAGAGAGAAATAGAGAGAGATTGAGAGAACGAGTGGAAGGAAGGACAGAGGGATCATGACCCAAGCTGAAGGCAGACACTTAACCAACTGAACCACCCAGGTGCTATGTATGCATGTTTTTCTTCAAACTATTGAGCATATTATAATATTTATCATACTTGTTTAAGGTATTTGCCTACTGATTACATTATCTCGAATATTTCTGTGACTGTTTCTATTCTACAATTTTCCTCCTGGTATGAGTAACATTTGCATGCCTAATAATTTTTCATTGACTATGAGAATATTTTTGAACAATGGACTTCATTGTCTTTTTTAAAGAGTGTTAAAGTTTGATAAACTTTTGTGTCAAGGTGATTTCTTGAGATTTCTTTTTTTAAGTTCTGCCAGAGAAAGTCTAGATAGCTTTTTCTTTATGGCTAATTTACTAAGGTGTGACTCTTTTTGGGGTTTCTACTGAATGTCTAACATTTATCAGAGGTATTTTTACTCTGGTTGGTCGGAACTCACATAGCTCTCAGTTCTGTGTGAGCTCTGGGTAGTTGTTATTTGATTTGTGTTGTGGGGGTTTCATCATATACATGTGTGGATTGATGTTTAACCAAAGACTTATGAAGACCCCTATACAAATTTCTGGAGAGGTTTTCCTGACTAATCCTCCCCTCCTCAGTTCTCCACCCCCAAAGTTCTAACATCCCAAGCATCCTCAAACTCAATTCTCTGTCCTGTCAACTCAGACTGATGTGTTCTGCTTGGTATTCTCCCAGCACCATGGTCCAGAAGGTGTCTCCAAGCACAAAATCCTAATAGGGCCCACTTTATTTGTTTTCCTTGTTTTAGAGGTCACAATCCTTTGCTCTTGTTTTCCAAAGTCTGAAAACTGTCATTGCATATATATTTGTCCACCTTTTTCATTGTTTATAGTGGGAAGATAATTTCAAATGTTAAGGTTTGAATTTGGATCTCAGACATTTTCTTTTTTCTATACTCATACCTTAGGTGATATTATCCAATCTTATTGCTTTATATAATATTTATATCTTGACACATCTCCAAAATTTATTTTCCAGCCTGGACTTCTCTCAAATCCAGATGTATATAGTCAACTGGCATATTCACTTGAATGTTTAATGGACATCTGAAGCTTCACATATTTAAAACTAAAGTCTTGAGGAGAGAAAGGGAAGTGAGTGAGGAGCTGCCACCAGTCTTGCCAGCTCCCTGTCCTTGGACTCACTCCAACAGATAAAAACCCTGAGAATAAAGAAGAAGCATAAATTCAAACAAGTAGCTGAGGCATATGAGGTGTTATGAGATGCTAAAAAAACAGGACATCTAAGACAAATACAGCAAAGAAGGATTAAATGATGGAGGTGGAGGTGGAGCTCATTTTGACAATCCGTTTGAGTTTGGCTTCACATTCTGTTGCTTAGATGACATTCTCAGGGAATTTTTTGGTGGAAGACGTCTGTTTTCATTAGACTTCTTCAAAGACCTATTTGAGGACTTTTTTGGGAGTCTAAGAGTCCCCCCGTGGAAGCAGGAGCCAAGGAACAGGGTCACTTTTCTCTGCCTTCAGTGGATTTCTGTCTTCTGGAGAGGGTTTTCGTCTTTTGATACAGAATTTACTTCCCTCAGGTTACCAGATCATGGCCTCACTTCATTCTTTTCCATGGCATTTGGTGGTAGTGGGATGGGCAACCTCAAATCTATATCAACTTCACTAAAATGGTTAATGGCAGAAAAATCACTACAAAGAGAATTATTGAGTGGTGAAGAAAGAGTAGAAGTTGAAGAAAACAGCTAAGTCCTTAATGATAAATGGTAAGGAGCAGCTGCTACACTTCGATAACAAGCAACTCGATGCACATATGTCTGAGGGTTACAGAAGGGAGGGAGTGGGGGGATGGGGTAAGTGGGTGATGGGTATTAAGGAGAGCACGTGTGGTGATGAGCACTGGGTGTTATACACAACTAATGAATCGTTGAACACTACATCAAAAACTAATGATGTATTACATGTTGGCTAATTGAACATAATAAAAAAAATCAATGCATACATGTGACAGAAATGTTACCTGTAACCAGCACCATCGAGGATTAACAGGAACATTTTTTTTGAAGATTTCAAACGAACTCAACTTTCAGCATAACTGTAACTAATCTGAAGTATTTATACACATTGGAGCCCTATTTGTCAGAAACTTTTGAGTTTATTGTTAGGACCACATAGTAGGACATTAATTTGGGGGGATTTTGTTTTTTTGGTTTTGTTGAGGTTTTTTTTATTGTTGCTTTTTGCTTTTGTCTTTAAAATTGTTGTAAATCTCTGTATGCACTTTGCTTTTTATTAAACATAATCCAAGGTGGCCATGATTCTTACACTAACACCAGCATGGACCTGCTTTTCCGTTGTGTTTCAAATGTGGCCCAAGTAGTCAGCCCGCTGTGAAGTTAACATTGCCAGGATGAATCTTCCACAAAAATAATTTCAATTTTTATCAGTATTTAATAACGAGAGATATTAATGCATTAATGGTAATAGATTTTTCATTTAATATAAATTGAGGATGCTTTTCTAGTTGTGAATGAATGCTGACAATTTAGTAAGTTTTTTTTTAATATTTTATTTATTTGACAGATAGAGACACAGTGAGAGAGGGAACACAAGCAGGGGGAGTGGGAGAGGGAGAAGCAGGCTTCCCCGCGGAGCAGGGAGCCCGATGGATGCGGGGCTCCATCCCAGGACCCTGGGACCATGACCCGAGCTGAAGCCAGACGCTTGACGACTGAGCCACCCAGGTGCCCCAGACAATTTAGTAAGTTTTAAAAATTGTTTAAATATGTAACATCAAGCTTAGGTTTAAAAAAGTAAAGCTGGTAAACTGGATCTTTGTCATTTGCTTAAAAAAAATGCAAAGGTGTTTGGTGCAAAAAACCAAACCAAAACAAAACAAAAAACTCAAAAAACCCTAAAGTCTTCATTCCTTTATCCTTTCTTTCCAAACCTTCTTCTATACCAGTGTCCATTTACATAAGTGACAACTCTATTATTCTAGTTGTTATGTCCATCCTTGAGTCTTTTCTTTCTCTAACACCCCACATGTTAGAACTTGTATCAAGAAGTTCTTTTGGCTATGCTCCTCAAAATATATATAGAATACAACCCCCTTTTATGACCTGAACTCCTACTACCCCATCAAAGCTTGCATTATCTCTCACCTATATTACCTTAATAGCCTCCTAACAGATTTTCTTGCTTCTGTTACTGTACTCCCCACATTCTATCTCCTCAGAAAAACCAGAGTGGTTCTGTTAAACGATAAGTGAGATAACGTCATATCTCATCTCAAAATCTGTAATAGCTTCCCAGATCATTTTCTTTCCTTGATCATTCCACCTTAGCAGGGCCAGGACTAGAGTGAGGCAAAAGAGGAACCGAATACACAAAACTTAAGGAAGCATTCATTCTCAGGGTCGTGTGAGTGCCTAACCCTTGTCCTGGCTCTGTACTCTAGCCATATCAACTTCCTTGCTGTCCTTCAAAAATCCCAAGAATGTTTTGGCCTTGGGTCCTTTGCATTTGATGTGCCCACTGCTTTGAATATATTCTTCTGCCCAGTACTTGCATGTTTTGCTTGAGCTCTTCATTCAGGTTGCTATGAAAATCGCCTTGTCTAGTTTTCTTCTTAGCACTTACCACCACTTAATACATTATATCTTTATTCATTTATTGCCTATATCTACTACAAGAATATAAGCTCAATGAAAACAGAAATTTTGTTTTATTTTGTGCTGTGTCCCCAGGAATTGGAATAGTGCCTGGTCCATTGTAAACATTCCATAAATTATTTGTTGAATGAATGAATATGCACAGCCTCTTATTTTTTACCTCTTTTCATTTCATTCCTTGCAAACAACACATGCTTAGATGATTTGTTACTCAATTTTACAGCCTTTGTCTTTTAAAGACATAACTGAGATTATCCATATTTTGTATAATATTTGATACACTTTATTTAATTTCTTACATATTATTTAATACACGTTATTTAATGAATGTTATCTATTTTACATTGTTTTGCCCAAGTTTGCTAATTTGATCAAGCTATTAGTTCAGTCTTTCCTTTGTTAATTTGTGAGCTCTAATATGCCTTACCATTTCATTAATTGTTACCTCAACTTTCAAACACATTTGCCTCCACTATTATTTGAAAACATGATTTCTTCCCTATTAAGATTTCAGCTACTCCAATATTTTTATTTAGAATATTTTCTTATTTATTTGGAATACTTTCACTTTTTTCCCTCTACTAAATTCATACTTTTTCTAATAAGATCTTTAGAATGTGTTTACTTCTCTGTTTGCACTCCTTTTTTATCCACAACTCTTGTTTTTCATAGATGAGGTAGTACTTTTAGTTCTAGACAGAAATATGGAACTTCTATTTCGAAAGTCCTTATTTAACATTTATATTACCCATTTCTAGATAGTCTATTATTATCCACTTACATTAACTACTATATTTCATATGCAGACTTTTTTTTTTTCTCTTCAGGGATTATTCCCCTATTGTTTGATTAATTTGGTTACTATGGTTTTTTCTCCTTCTGGAGCTGAAATTATTCACATATTTGGCTTCCTGCATCTATATATCAATGTAGATCCATGCCACAGAGCTTTTTGATATTGATGCCTAGGCACTTGTGTAGCTCACAGTGTAAAAAGCCCAGCACCAATTCTTTTTATTATAATTATCACAGTATCAAAAACTCCATTTGTCTCCAGGCTATAGGTGCCATTTGATCCAGGTGAGGCAGATAATTCAGAGTTAGTAGAGGAAAAGTGAGCTTTGTTCAGATATCCATCTTTCTAGAGGGTAGGTTTTAAATGGTAGTTCACTTGGGAGAGCATTGTTTTCTTCTAAAAGTGTGGAGAGATAACATATTTTTCTTCTCTTTCCCTATTTCTTCCTCATTTTTGTTTGTAATGGTAAGGGTACTTTCAGCTAGGTGTACTCAGAAACTTTGGCCTTCTCTCCTGCTACTTCTTTTGTATACTCTTCCCCCAAAAACTGAAAAAATAAGTGTGGTTTGAGGCATACTCTTCTTTAGAAGAGGCTAAGCTATTTCTTAACCAGAGCTATTCTTTGTTTTTTTATCTGTTCATTCATTTAAAAATATTAAGTACCTATTCTGTGCCAAACACTGTTCTACGTGAGTTAGACATATACAGTCTCTACCCTCATGAAACCTACATTCTATTGTGAAGAAATAATCACAAGTTAATTTCATATAGCTATAAATGAGATAAGGAAATTGTGGGATGGTGGGGAGTGCTGGGATAAGAATGTGAATCAATAATATCTTGGAAAGGAAGGTTTGAGTAAAGAAGCCTGGGGAAAAAAATCAAGGGAAAACTTTTGATAGTAGAAATCCTTGTCTACCACTACACAAAGGTAGGAAAAACACACAGGGCTTGCTCTTTTTCAGAACTTCATGTCAAATTATAAAAACAATTTGTGGCTTAGAACTATATAATCAGGAATAAGTTATATACTCCTGACCAGGTAGAATAAAGTCTCATACCAACAATTTAACAAATTTCAGAAGAACCCCGGTGTTCCAACTAAAGCTGTGCACAAATCTTAACTGAGCTTCCCATTTATATTCACCTGCCCCCAAACTTAGAAATGAAAATTCATGGGCCCCTCCTCAGACCTAGGAATTTGTATTTTAACAAGCCCTCCAAGTGACCCTTAGCTAAGGCAAAGTTTGATAAATGCAAATTTAGAGCATAATATATAGGTAGAAAGAACCTTAAGTTGCCAACATTTTATTAGTGCAAAAAAGGAGGTCTAGAATAGGTAGGATCACCCATGTTAACATATAAGCAAGGTGAAAAGAAATACCATAGCCAATATTCAAACACACTAGGGGAAAAGTAGTCAAAAGAACTAAATCTGGAAGAAAATATATAACAAATACTGAAAGTCACCCCTCATCTTCCTCAAGTAATAAAATTCCTGTGTTATGTCTGGGCATACGGTTGCACAGTTAGAAAATGACATTGCTCAGCCTTTGTTACAGCTAGATGTGGCCATATAATTAAGTTCTGGCCAATAAGATGTGGGAAAAAGTAATATGCTTCACTTTCAGATCCTCCTCTTGAAAGGAATGAGTATGCTCACCTTCCCCTTCCCCTTCTTACTGGCTGTAGATATGAAAATGGTAACTAGAGAAGCCTGCTTAGACACAGACATTGAAACTACACAGTTTGTCCTACCAGCCACATACCACCTTACCTCTGAACTATAATGTGAAATAGGATAAAATCGTATCTTGTTTGAGCTACTGTATTTTGGGGTCTCTTTGTTACAGCAGTTTTGAATATACCCTAATAAATACACTGCATGAATCCGATAAAACAAGAACTGAAAGACAAATGATAAAACAACAAAATAAGATGAAAAGGTAGAGTGTAGAACTCAGGAATCAAATCAAAGATCAAAACAATACTATTGGGGCACCTGGGTGGCTCAGTTGGTTAAGCAGCTGCCTTCGGGTCAGGTTATGATCCCAGGGTCCTGGGATCGAGCCCCACGTCGGGCTCCCTGCTCAGCGGGGAGCCTGCTTCTCCCTCTCCCTCTGCCTGCCTCTCTGCCTACTTGTGCTCTCTCTGTCAAATAAATAAATAAAATCTTTTAAAAAATACTATTGTAGAATTAATAATTAGGAAATTGAAAAGAATAAAAAAGATGGGTTAAAATATTGTTATTAATATAAAGAAATGTCTGAGATATATTTACTCAAGAAATACTTGTGTAGCAGCTACTTTTTTCCACAGTGTTCTAGGTACAAATAATTGGGGGAAAGAGTTTACATAGGTTGTATTTCAAACAAAGGAAACATGATGAGTGAAAACCTTGAGGCCGAAAAGAGATTGGTGTTTTTATTCATAATAGAAATGAAGTTGGTGCAGCTAAAGCCATATGAACAAGGGGCCAGAATTGTATGGGATTAAGTTGGAAAGTTTGAGAAGGACAAGATTATGCAGGGCCTCTATGGACCATGGTAAGAACTTCAATTTTATTCTAGGCTAATTGGGAAGCCACTGCGATATTTAAGGTGGTGGACAAGCATGATCTAATTTTGTATTTCGAAGCTAGCTGTTATATGAAGGATAGATTACAAGGGGATAAGAATGGGAGCAGGGAAACCCACTGCTCACTTTCCCTCCAATAACAACTCCAAGGCAAGTAATAATGATGGTCCAAACTAGGAAATGCCAATGAGTAAATACCTAAGTGATGTTTCACAAAGATTGTGTGTGTGGATATGAGCTCAGACAAAAAGTCTGATCTGAAGATAAAAAATTGGAAGTCTTCAGCACATCGTTGCTGATTGAAGGCATAGGACCAAATGAAATCAGGTGGAGCTGAAATGTAGAATAAGAAGGTAAGAGAATTCAAGCCCAAGCTCTGAGAGACTCTCAACATTTATAATGGGGAGAGGGGGAGAAATTTCCAAGTAATATTGAAAGAGGGAATTCAGAGGGGTAGGAAGAAAGTAAGAAGAGCGTGGTGCCATGGAAGGTAGAAGAGTGTGTTTCACTAAGTAAAATGTTGCATGGAAAGGTCAAATGAGATGAGGACTGAACAGTGTTTATTGAATTTAGCTATAAAAAAGTTTTTAATGGGAACTCTCTTAGATTGCAGATGGTTAAAGAGTAAGAGACAGGTATATAAGTGTTTTTAATGATGACTGCCAGACTGTAGCTCCTAGGAGAAACCATAGCTTACTTTTTTCTCTCCTGTCCCCTTTCTTTTTTCAAACATAATGTCCAGGTCTAGGGAAAACAGTCTAAGTCAGCATAGCTGTAGGTACTGAGCAATGTTTTTCTTCCTTGATTCCATTTCTATGGCATTGGGAGATGTGGCCTTTCATGTTATTGGAAGGTAACATCAGAGGTTCTGGTTTGGGCTTGGAAGGAAGCCACTTAAGTCTTTAGGCTAAAAGAGAGAGGGAGGGAGGGAGAGCAGAGCAGAGAGAGAGAAACAGAGAGAGAATTTTTCTATGTGACTCACACCAGCCTACTAGAGTTTTTATTTAATATTTGGTTCCAAGTTCAAAATATAATCTCAATAGATCCTTTTAACATCTCCCCATTTCATCTTCTTACATGACCAAGCTACCAACTTGAATTGCAGATCCTTTGACAGCCTGTCTTGTTCCCAAACCTGTGCTTGTACTTTTATATTGAAATCTTTTTGATATTCATATACCTCTCATCTATAGTAATAGAGTCATAACTTTAAACTTCAATCCTATGGTTGTCACCCTCCTGCTGACAAACTCGCCCAAGAAATTGACCATATACCTGGGCCAATTTGTATAGTTGGTTAACACTTTCCCAATATCAGGCTCTGTTCAACTACCTGATTGAAATTTCACATGTCATGTGCATTGAATCTGCTATTTAGTACTCGCCTTATGTTAATGAGCATGTCTAGGCTTCTGTTATCAATGCTTCCCAATGTGATCTGTATAGTCATTGACCAATGTGTTAAGTTTTAGCCTCATTTCTCATACTTATAGAAAAAAGTATTAACCAATTGTGGTTCCAATTGGCTTCTTGAAGAATAAAATGATCTAATTTTGAAAGGAGCTCATTGGTTCTTCTCTTTTAAATATATTTGTCCGTAGTGTTTCCTCAGGTCAATACTAACATCTCTACCATTTGCTTATTGTAATAAGATTTCACTGAGTTTACTTTTGTGGCTACCTAGATTTGGGGAGAAGACCTTTTTCCCTTCACAAAATGACCTAATAGCTTAAAATTTTTATGAAGTTATTATTTACATACAATAAAGTTCATCCATTTTAAGTGTACAGTCAGATGAATTTTGATAATTGTATACAATTGTGTAACTACCACACACATAGCCAGGTTTGGGAACCACTGCTACCTCTATCTACATTCAGACTATTTTTAGTAATTTTTTCAGGTAGTTTTTATAAACACTCCAGTTTGAGCACCACTGACATATTTATTATTGTTGCTTGGCCCAGGGTTACTTTGAATCCGATCCCCTTTCTCCCTTTTTCTTTCATAGACTGTTGATATGATGTGGAGGAGTTGGTTTCCCAGCATGCACAGATAGCTGACTTTTATTTTTCTTCTGATATTACCACATGCAGAGCCATGCATTCAACTGGTGGACTCAGAGAATGGAAATTGTGATTCTGTTTGGCTTAGCATATTAATGAGGCTTAGTGCTTCCACAAATGCATGTCCTGAAGTTCAATGCCAAAGAGAAATGCTTTCTGTCTAAACCACTGTTTGTAATTCGGTGGCTATAGGTACCACTGTGGCCTGATACTCCAGATATCAGGGATGCACCTATAGTAGGTAAAGAGGAATAAAGGTGATGAGGAAAACGATTACTTTTCATTTTAATAGAAAGCAATGACTTTAGAATTAGACGTTCAAAATTTATGTCCTGAGTTTCTGCACCAACATGATACAGAATAAAACAATGTGGGCCAGAAATTTTCTATGAGATGCACTGCTTAGTATCGTTATACTCTTCTCCCAGTATTCTCTATGGAGGTATAGAGTGGGTGAGTAGTAAGTTAGAATCATTTTCCATAATAAAAAGCATTCTGAGAATGAAGAATACTTATGCATTAGAGCCATGGGATCTAATCCTGATTTTGCTACTAACTCTGTTCTAACGCACTTTCCCCATTTTACAATAAGGACGATAAATTAAATAATCTCTGAGGACCCTTCTAGCTCTGAAATTCAATGAAGCTGTAATTCTCACCACTTTTCTCCTCCCAAACTGTGGGGAGAGAGAGATGTGTTGGATTGCTTTTACTCTTTCAGCTTAACAATTAGCTCTTCAGTTGATTAATGCTCTGCTGGCAACAACAGCATCTTAGTGAAGATGATTTAGTATTTCAGCAATTGCTAGATGCTTATAAATGTGCCAGCTTGGTGTATTGAAATTAGTGAGGTTTCTAAAGGTATTTCAAACTGGCTTTAATTAATTAAATGCTGGATAGATGCAGTCCAAGGTTAACCACTTAATAAATTGGCAACCAAATAAAAAATTGAATCAAACATTTTGAGCAGTTTACTGGAAAAGATCTGGGCTTTCCACCAAGAGATTCTGTAGCAATGCTGGCAGCTCCTGACTCATTGTCACTATACCCTTTCACCCAGGATTGAATCCTTCCCCACAAAAAAAACTGCACAGTGTCACTTGATTGGTAGCAACAATGTCTGTGTTAGTGTCCACAGACTAAACGAAAGTCCCCACATGAAATGTTAATAGCTGAGACAAAAGCCATCTTTAATTCACTGTGTATTTGAACATAAGAATATTGTAAATGGTGATAATTCTTATGTATGTAGAAAAGTCCCTTGCTATTTCTCTGAACTCGTATTTAAGTTGAAGACTAGAAAAAGGGATCATAAAGTAAGATAATATGATCCTGTTTGGAAGACTGTAGAGAGTGTTAAGGTGTTAAAGATCTGAAAATGAGAATTAAGGGTTGCCCATGCACCTACTAAGAGATTAATTCAGGGAAATTTCTGTTTTCTGAGAAACTAAAGGAATAGATATTATCACTCAGGTTGTCAGGAAGCTGTATTTTAAAAAACCTGAGCATTTCGTTAAGTTATAAAACCAAGAAACACATTAAGCAGCTACTTTGTGCTCAACTCTGTGCTAAATGCTATGGAAAACATGAGAAAGAAATGAGATTCCTACCTGAGAGTACTTACAAAGACAGCATAATATAATGGAAAGAGTTAAGGACAGAAAATCAGAAGTCTTGGATTCCACCAGCTTACTCTGTGACTTTGGTAAGGGACTTCTCTCCAAGTTTCAGATTCCCAGATCATTGAAATAGAATTTAATGTGATAATATGTGGCAGTACCTCAGAAATTATGAAGAGCTAATCACATGTGGTCAATGACAATACAGTTGCTAATGACTGGAGGTAATAATGATATAGTAAAAACAAACAAACAAACAAAAAAAACCCCAGACACTCTGATAGACAAATCTGGGTTAGAATCCTGTCCTTGTCATTTACTGTGTGGCCTTGGGAAAGTTACTTAAACTCTATAAGCCTCAGTTCCCCATTTGTAAAATTAGGATAATGATAACAAGAAAAACTTACCACATAATATTGTTGCCTATCACATAGCAGGTATTTGGTAACGGTAGCCTTTATTACTCATCAAAATAAATACAGTTAAGGGCGCCTGGGTGGCTCAGTCAGTTAAGTGACTGCCTTCAGCTCAGGTCATGTTCTCAGGGTCCTGAGATCAAGCCCTGCATCAGGCTCCCTGCTCAGCGGGGAGCCTGCTTCTCCCTCTCCCTCTCCCTCTGTGGCTTCCCCCTACTTGTGCTCTCTCTCTCTCTCTGTCAAATAAATAAAAAAATTTAAAAAAATCTAAAAAAATAAAAAAAACCCAAAACAAAAAACCAAAATAAATACGATTAAGTAGGAAACTGTATTGTATAAGCTGTAAAGGCAATGGGAATTTAAAATTCCATGTCAAAATATACTGTGAACAAAGCTACCATGACAGCTGAAATAGCTGAGAGTATCCCTTTTTAGAAATTTTACATAATGATTTTGTATTCTTTGGGTAAATACCCAGTAGCATGATTGCTGGATGATAAGGTAGTTCTATTTTTAATTTTTTGAGGAAACTCCATATTGTTTTCCACAGAACCGCAAGAGGTTCTCCTTTCTCCCCATCCTCACCAACATCTGCTGTTTCTTGTGTTGTTGACTTAAGCCATTCTGACAGGTGTGAAGGGATACCTCATTGTAGCTTTTATTTGCATTTCCCTGAAAGTAAGTGATGATGAGCATCTTTTCATGTGTCTATTGACCATCTGGATGTCCTCTTTGGAGAAATGTCTGTTCATGTCTTCTGCCCATTTTTTAATTGGGTTATTTGTTTTTTGGGTGTTGAGTTTTGTAAGTTCTTCATATATTTTGGATACTAACCTTTTATCAGATAAGTAATTTGCAAATATTTTCTCCCATTCTGTAAGTTACCTTTTAGTTTTGTTGATTGTTTCCTTCACTGTGAAGAAGCTGTTTATTTTGATGAAATCCCAATAGTTTATTTTTACTTTTGTTTCTCTTACCTTAGGAGACATATCTAGGGATACATGCACCCCCTATGTTTATAGCAGCATTATTCACAATAGCCAAAATATGGAAGCACCCCAAGTGTCCATCAATAGATGAGTGGATAAAGAACGAAATCTTGCCATTTGCAAGGACATGGATAGATCTATAGAGTATTATAATATTCTAAGGGAAATAGAGAAAGACAAATACCATATGATTCCATTCATGTGTGGAATTTGAGAAACAAAACAAAGGCTCAAAGGGGAAGAAAAAGAAACAGAGAGGCGAACCAAGAAATGGGCTTTCAACTATAGAGAACAAACTGATGGTTACCAGAGGGGAGGTAGGTGGAGGGTTGAGTTACATAAGTGATGGGGATTAAGGAGTGCACTTGTTGTGATGAGCACAGGGTGATGTATGGAAATTTTGAATCACTAAATTGTACACCTGAAACTAATATAACACTGTATGTTAACTAAAAACTTATAAAAACCTAAAAAATAAAAAGAAATTTTATATAATGAAAAAAGGCCTTTAAAAGAAAACTATGTTTGTATGTTTTAAGAAATTATGTGAGATTAACTCAGGCAGAAGCAATGGAGATAGATATGAGAGTTGTTAAGAAGTTAAAATCTATGAGTTAATAACTCACTGGTGAGTGAAAACATGACAAGTGAGGGAAGGTGACTCTCAAGTTTTTGGTTTGAGTGATTGGATAGATGATGGTACCTGTTCATTCAACAAAAATTTACTGATGTCTACTATATACCAGGTCCTAGAAATAGGGCAGTAAGCTAAACAGACATAGTTCTTGTCCACATGTATGTTACAATCTAGTGGAGGAAACAGGATATAAACAAAATATACCAAAAAAGTAGTTCTAAACCATGTTAGGTGTTAAGTAAGGAAAGTACAGAATGCTATCTCAAAGTATGCCAGGGAGACATAATGAATGCAAAAGGATAAGGTTTTGAGTGAAAGACAAAATTATGACCTCATTTTTTGAACATGTTAAGTTTTGGAGTATCAGTGGGAAACATAGTTGAAGATATCCAGATGTCATGTAAAGATAATAGATTTAGAACTCAGAGTAGATCTGGGTAGCAGATATTAAAAGAAAATTTATTCAGATGGTGACTGAAGTTATAAAATTCCATGAAGTCACCTAAAAACAACATACAGAGCAGGGGCCCCCAGAGGGGTGTTTGTGTGTGTGTGTGTGTGTGCGTGCACGTGCAAATATGTGTATGTGTGTGTGTGCATGTGCAGTCTTGTTTTCAATTGGATTTGAATGTCTTCCGTTGGGGCACACACTCTATACTTCAAACACAGTCCATATCATTCCTTATTTTCTTATACCTGAACAACTTCAATTTCATAAATATATTTTACCTATTTGGCCTCTGGAAACATTTGAGTTTTCATTTCAGGTAGAATAAAAAGGAGTGGACTTCCTAACATTTAACATTTAAAACAAATACTAACCTACCAAATATGTTAAATATTATTTGTAAATTATCATACAAAAAAGCACTTTTTTCTATTTTGATGTAAAGTTCTATGAATTTTAGCATATGTATTGATACATGTAACCACCCTCACAATCTGGGCACAGAACAGTTTCAAGAGCCAAAAATAGCTACCTCATTCTATCACTTTATAGTCATCTCTCCCTCCACCCATAAACCCTGACAATCTGTTCTCCATCCTTTATAGTCTTGCCTTTTTCAGAATGCAATATAAATGAAATAATGCAATATGTAGCCCTTTGAGAGTGGCTTCTTTCATGCAGCATCATGTCTTTCTTCGAGAGTCATCCAAATTGTTCTGTATAACAATAGTTTGTTCTTTTTATTCTGAGTAGTATTCTATTGTATGAGTGTACTACAGTTTGTTCAGTGTTTGCCCATGGAATGACGTTTAGATTCTTTCCAGTTTTGGACAATTATAAATACAGCTGATATACACATTGCTGCTTAGACATAAGTTTTCATTTCTCTGGAGGAGAGACTCAGGATTGAGATTGCTAGGTCATATGGTAAGTCTATGTTTGACTTCACAGGAAACTTCCAAACCATTTTCCAGAGTGACTGTCACATATTTGTTCCTTCTAGTAGTGTATGAGAGTCTCATTTGCCCATATCCTTGTCAGTGCTTGGTAGTATCAATATTTATTCAAATTTCTTTTTTGTTATAAAAGTAAAGGATGCATGAGTTGATTTTTTTAAGGAAATACACCAGAAAGGCAAAAAAATGTAAAATAAAATCCTCCATTGCTTCTCCCCCTAACCAGGATAAACCTATTGGTTTCAAGTGTATCTTTTCAGAAGTATTTAACTTATTTGTAAGTATATATGGACATATACAACTATCCTTGTGCTGCTTTTTAAAATTCAAATGGATAAAGATATCAGACAAGAAATACTTACCTATACCTTGATGATAGGTAATATATTGCTTTGTCAGGAAAATGCCTTCAAAAAAAAAAAAACTATATTGTAATGCTTTGGTAAGAGTGAATTGTTACAACCATTCCCATTTCCATGAATTCATCCTTACTCTAAATGGGGATTTAAGAATACAGTAAGAATAAACTAAATGTTTATAGCAGTTTGCCAGTTTGACATCTAATTGCCAAAATTGGAAACAAGCTACGTGACCTCCAGCTGTACATCCATCGATGGAATACTACTTAGCCATTCAAAGGAACACACTTCTGATAACGTACAGAAACATGGAGGAATCTCAAATGCATTATGCTAAATAAAAATAATTTGTTTAGCTGACTCAAGAGTTACATAGTGTCTGATTCTGTTTATATGACATTCTGAAAGTGGCAAACTATAGGGATGCAAAAAAATTCAGTGAAGGGTTTTGTACTCCAGGGATTGAGTATGGGGGGTAAAGATAATGACAAAAGGGACATAAGTGAATTTGGGAGAATGATGGAACCGTATTATACTTTGATTTGGTGCATATTTTAAAATGTAAAAATAATGACTTGCATTCTATGTAAATTATACCTCAATAAAAAACAGATACCACCACCAAATAAATAAATAAAATTCAAATGTATTATAAGTGAATATGGCTCTGTACATAAATGTACATTGTACATTAACATCTACAATCCACTTTGAGCCAATTTTTTTGTAAGGTGTAAGGTTAAGGTTGAGGGTGTTTTTGTTTTATTTTGTTTGCATACTGATGTTCAATTGTTGCAACACAATTTGCTGAAAAAACTATCTTTACTAAATTGAATTGCTTTTGCACCTTGGCCAAAAATCACTTGGCCACATTTGTATGGGCATATTTCTTTTTTTTAATTTAACACTTTGTTTTTTTATTTAACTTCTTATTTTTATTCTGGTTAGTTAACATACAGTGTTATATTAATTTCAGGATTATAGTATAGTAATTTAACACTTCCATATATCACCCTGTGCTCATCACAACAAATGCACTCCTCAATTCCCATTACCTATTTCCCCCATCCCCCACCCATCTCCCCCCTGGTAACCATCAGTGTGTTCTCTATAAATAAGAGTCTGAAAACAATGAATCGTGGATCACTACATCAAAAACTAATGATGTATTGTATGGTGACTAACATAACATAATAAAATAAAATTTAAAAAAAGAGTCTGTTTCTTGGTTTACCTTTCTCCCTTTTTTCCCCCCCTTTGACCCTTTGTTTTGTTTCTTAAATTCCACATATGAGTGAAATCATTGGTATTTGTCTTTCTCTGCTTTATTTCACTTAGCGTAAATATTCTCTAGCTCCAGCAATGTTGTTGCAAATGGCAAGATTTCATTCTTTTGTTTGGCAGAATAATACACACACACACACACACACACACACGTATGTATACCATGTCTTCATGTCTTCTTTGTCCATTTGTCTATTGATGGACACTTGGGCTGCTTCCATATCTTGGCTATTGTAAATAATGTGGCTATAAACATAAGGGTGCATGTACACCTTTGAATTTGTATTCTTGTATTTTTGGGTAAATACCCAGTAGTGTGATTGCTGAATTATAAGGTAGTTCTATTTTTAACTTTTTGAGGAATCTCCATACTGTTTTCCACAGAGCCTGCACCAGTTTGCATTCCCACCAATGATACACAAGGGTTCTTCTTTCTCCGTATCCTCACAATCACCTGTTTTTTTCTTGTGTTGTTGATTTTAGCTATTCTGACAGGTGTGAGGTGATATCTCATTGTACTTTTGATTTGCATTTCCCTGATGAAAAATGATGATGAGCATCTTTTCATGTGCCTGTTGGCCATCTGTATGTCTTCTTTGGAAATATATCTATTCATGTCTTCTGCCCATTTTTTAAATTGGATTATTCATTTTGGAGGTGTTGAGATTTATAAGTTCTTTATATATTTTGGATACTAACCCTTTATCATATATGTCACTTGCAAATATCTTCTCCCATTCCTTAGGTTGCCTTTTAGTTATGTTGATTATTTCATTCACTGTACAGAAGCTTTTTATTTTGATGTTGTCACAATACTTTATTTTTAATTTTTTTCCTTGCCTCAGGAGACATACCTAGAAAGAAGTTGTTATGGCTCATGTCAAAGAGGTTACTGCCTGTGTTCTCCTCTAGGATTGTTATGGTTTCAAGCTTCATGTTTGGTCTTTAATCTATTTTGAATTTATTTTTGTGTATAACAAAGTGGTCCAGTTTCATTCTTTTGCATATTGCTGTCCAGTTTTCCCAACACCATTTGTTGAAGAGACTTTCTTTTTCCCATTGAATATTCTTCCCTGTTTTGTTGAAAATTAATTGACCATATAATTGTGGGTTCATTTTGGGGTTTTCTAGTCTGTTCCATTGATCTCTGTGTCTATTTTGTGCCAGTACCATACTGTTTTGATGATTGTAGCTTTGTAATATAACCTGAAGTCAGGAATTGTTTTGCCTCCAGCTTTTCTTTTCCTTTTCAAGATTGCTTTGGCTATTTGGGGTCTTTTGTGGTTCCATACAAATTTTAGGATGGTTTGTTCTAGCTCTGTGAAAAATGCTAGTGGTATTTCGATAGGGATTGCATTAAATCTGTAGATTGCTTTGAGTAGTATAGACATTTTAACAACATTTGTTCTTCCAATCCATGAGCATGGAATGCCTTTTCAATTCTTTGTGATGTCTTCAATTTCTTTCCTCAGTCCTTCATAGTTTTCAGAATACAGGTCTTTCACCTCTTTGACTAGGTTTATTCCTAGGTATCTTATTGTTTTTGGTGCAATTGTAAATGGGATTGATTCCTTAATTTCTCTTTTTTCTGCTTCATTATTGGTGTATAGAAATGCAAAAGATTTCTGTACATTGGTTTTGTATCCTGCAAATTTACTGAATTTGTGTATCAGTTCTAGCAGTTTTTGGTGGAGTCTTTTGGGATTTCCATATAGAGTATCAAGTCATTTGCAAATAGGGACAGTTTCACTTCTTCCTTGCTGATTTGGATGCCTTTTATTTCTTTTTGTTGTCTGACTGCTGTGGCTAGGACTTTCACTACTATGTTGAATAAAAGCAGTGAATGTGGACATCCCTATCTTGTTCCTGACCATAGAGGAAAAGCTCTCAGTTTTTCCCCATTGAGGATGATATTAGCTGTGGGTCTTTCATATGTGACCTTTACTATGTTGAGGTATGTTCACTCTAAACCTACTTTGTTGAGGGTTTTTATTGAGAATGGATGTATTTTGTCAAAGGCTTTTTCTGCATCTATTGAAAGGATCATATGGTTCTTTTCTTTTATTGATATGATGCATCATGTTGATTGATTTGCCAATATTGAACCACACTTGCAGCCCAGGAATAAATCCCACTTGATCGTGATGAATGATTTTTTAAAATATATCATTGGATTTAGTTCGCTAGTATTTTATTGAGAGCTTTGCACCTATGTTCATCAGGGATATTGGCTTGTAGTTCTCTTTTTAGTGGTGTCATTGTACGGTTTTGCTATCAGGGTAATGCTGGTATCATAGAATGAATTTGAAAGTTTCCTTTTCTATTTTTTGGAATAGTTTAAGAAGAATAGGTATTAGCTCTTCTTCAAATGTTTGGTAGAATTTACCTGTAAAACCATCTGGCCCTGGACTTTTGTTTGTTGGTAGTTTTTGATTACTGATCCAATTTCTTTGATGGTTATTGGTCTGTTCAATTTTTCTATTTCTTCTTGATTCAGTTTGGGAAGTTATATACTTCTAGGAATTTACCCATTTGTTCTAGGTTGTCCAATTTGTTGGCATATAATTTTTCAAAATATTCTTTTATAATTGTTTGTATTTCTGTAGTGTTGGTTATTTCTCCTCCCTCATTTATTATTTTATTTATTTAGGTGCTTTCTTTTTTCTTTTTGATAAGTCTGGCTAGAGGCTTATCAATTTTATTAATTTTTTCAAAGAACCAGCTCCTGGTTTCATTGATCTGTCCTATTGTTTTTTGTTCGTTGTTGTTTTTGTTTTTTTAGTTTCTATCTCGCTTATTTCTGCTCTGATCTTCATTATTTCCTTCCTTCTGCTGGCGTTAGGCTTAATTTATTGTCTTTTCTAGCTCCTTTAGGTGTAAGGTTAGGTTGTTTATTTGAGATTTTTCTTACTTCTAGAAGTAGGTCTGTATTGCTATATACTTCTTTCTAATGGTTGCTTTTGCTGCATCCCAAAGGTTTTGGACTGTTGTGTTTTCATTTTCATTTGCTTCCATGTGTTTTTTTTTTTTTTTAATTTCTTCTTTGATTTCTTGGTTGACCCATTCATTCTTTAGTAGGATGCTGTTTAACCTCCATGTATTTGTGGTCTTTCTAGATTTTTTCTTTTGTTGGCTTTTAGTTTGATAGGGTTGTGGTGAGAAAAGGTGCATGGTATGATTTCATTCTTTTTGTATTTGTTGAGGCCTGTTTTGTGATCTAATACATGATCTATTCTGGAGAATGTTCTGTGTGCACCTGAAAAGAATGTGTATTCTGCTGTTTTAGGATGGAATGTTCTGAATATATCTGTTCAACCCATCTGTTCCAGTGTGTCATTCAAAGCCATAGTTTCCTTGTTGATCTTCTGTTTAGATGATCTGTCCATTGATGTAAGTGGGGTGTTAAAGTCCCCTACTATTATTCTATTATTATCAATGAGTTCCTTTATGTTTGTTATTAATTGTTTTATATATTTTGGTGCTCCTGTGTTGGGTGCATAAATATTTACAATTGGTATATCTTCTTGTTGGATTGTCCCCTTTATTGTGGTATAATGCCCTTCTTTATCTCTTGTTACAGTCTTTGTTTTAAAGTCTAGCTTGTTCAATACAGGTATTGCTACTTACACTTACTGGTGTGGGCTGAGGTTTGTGCTAATCTTCTGGAGGAGGGGCCTGCCATACTGGGACTGAGGCAAGTGTGATTGAGAAGGGCAGTCCAGCCAGAGTGCAGGGGTGTGGGGCCTTGTGTAAGCAAGTTAGGTAGCCAGGGTCAGTACTGTGCTGCTTCCTGCAGGTTGCTCTGTGTTTATGCTGAGGGGCCGGGAGGAAAAAGGCTCCAAACAGCTCTTTTGTTCCTGGAGAGGTGTCTCTGTGAATGCTGCCTCTCAGGGACACCCAAGAAGAGCTGATAATCTCCCCACTGTGTGCCCCAGGTGTTCTTCAGATTGCTGTTTCCATATTGTCTGCCCCCCCACCGCCCCGGGTTGTTTGCCTGCCTTCTCTCCAAGAGCAGCACAGTGCCCTCTGGGCTGTTTCCCAGCCAAGCCTGCTGACCTTTAAAACTCCAGGCTTTAAGCTCTGCTGGTTGCAAGAACCCTTGAAATTCAGCCCCTCCGGATTTCCAAGCCAATGGCTTTGGGGAGTTCTTGTGTGTTCCTCCGTGTGCTCCTCTTTGTCTCACCTTTCTCCATAAAAATGGCTTCTTCCCCTCCACAGCAGCCGTAGTACATTTCTTCCTTAACCACATCTCCCTAATTCCTACCTTCTTCAGTGTGGCCTCTTCTCTCCCTTTGGTTATGGAGTTCATTCTGTCAGTCTTCAGGTTGATTTCCGGGGTATTTAAGATGATTTGATAGTTATCTAGTTGCGTTCATAGGATGAAGTGAGCCTAGGGTCCTTCTAGGGGACCCTAACCCCAACTCTCTCTGTTTCTTCCAGCCTGCTGTTCATCCCATCAAGGGTGTTGCTCATTTCATTTATTGAGCCCTTTATTTCTGGTACGTTATTCCTTATATCTGTGTTAATGGTCTCACTGAAGTCCTCCACTCTTTTCTCGAGTCCAGTAAGTATTCTTATGATCATTGTTTTAAACTCTCCATCAGACATGTTACTTATATCTGTTTTGCTTAGATCTCTGGCCATGGCTTTGTCATATTCTTTCATTTCGGATAAATTTCTCTGTGTTCTCATTTTGTCTAAGTCTCTGTGCCTGTTTTTCTGTGTTAGGAAAGTCAGCTAAGTCTCCTGTTCTTGAGAGTAATGGCCTTATGAAGAAGAGGTCCTGTAGTGCCTTGCACTGCAGTGTCCCCTCCTCCCCACAGCCTGGCACTTCTGGAATGGCTCCACTGTGTGCTGCATGTGCTCTGCTCTTGAGTACTGGCCACTTTAGACCAGTCATCTGCATAGGCTCTCTTTGCCTGTTGTGGGCAGTGTTTGGCCCCTGACCTCAATGCAGTGTGTGTGTCTGTGTGTGTGTATGTGCGTTTAAAGATTTTTTTTATTTATTTGACAGAGAGAGACAGCAGAGAGGGAACACAAGCAGGCAGAGTGAGAGAGGGAGAAGCAGGCTTCCTGCCAAGCAGGGAGCCCAATGCAGAGCTCCATCCCAGGACCCTGGGATCATGACCCGAGCCTAAGGCAGATGCCCAACAACTGAGCCACCCAGGTGCCCCTAAACGCAGTGTGTTTTAACTAGGTGTGCACTGGTCTGCTTGTGAAATGAGACCTGCTGCCACCAGAACCAAGGCTCTGCAAAACTCCCAGGTGGGAGACAAAGTTTTCCTTAATTAGCAATAATCGCGCCTCGGATAAACCTCATACTGCCACTGCGCAAAGCTTCAGGTGGGAGACAAAGTATTGGCAGGAGTTTGGGCCAGTCTTCTTGGGGAGGGGTCTCACTGCATTGGGACTGAAGCAAATGTGACTGGGAGGGGCAGTTCCAGAGGAGCATGTGGGGGAGGGGGGCAGGTCTTGGTGTAAGCAAGTTAGGTAGTGAGTGTCTGCTCTGTGCTGGTTCCCACCAGTGTGCTTATGCTGAGAGGAGGGAGTGGGAAATGGAACTGGCCAGTTCCTTTGTTCCCAGAGGGGTCTCTCTGTAAATGGCTACCTTTATGGGATGTGCTCTGAAATGAGCAAATAACCTCCCCACTGTGTGCCCCAGGCACTCTTCAGATCACTATTTCCATGCTGTACGTTCCTGGGAGGTTTGCCTGCCTTCTCTCCAATAGCAACCCCAATGCCCTCTGGGCTCTATCTTTAACACTCCAGACTTTAAGCCATGCTGGTTGCAAGAACTCATGAAATTCAGGCCCTCTCTCTTTCCAAGCCAATTGCTGTGGGGATTCACTTTCCCTGTGCACTCCCCTGTGTGCTAGTCTGTTTCTTGCCCTTCTCTGTGACTGGGTCTCTCTCCCCACCATAGTGGCCATGATCTGTTTCTCTCCCAAACTGTGTCTTTCCCCATTTCCTACTTTCCTGATGTGACCTCTTCTCTACCTTTAGTTGTGGAGTTTGTTCTTCCAAACTTCTGGTTGATTTCTGGGGTATTTAGGATGATTGATAATTATCTAATTGTATTCATGGGACAAGGCAAGACTAGGGTCCTCCTACTCTGCTGCCATTTTCCCCTCTCTCTGGGCATATTTCTGGGCTCATTATTTTGCTCCATTGATCTATATGTCTATCCCTTTGCTAATGACATATTGTTTTGATTAGCATAGCTTTACAGTAATTCTTAAAATAAGGTAGTGTGATTGCTCCAACTTGATTATTCTTTTTCAAAATTGCTTTAGCTAGGGGTGCCTGGGTGGTTCAGTCAGTTAAGCATCTGATTCTTGGTTTTAGTTCAGGTCTTGATCTCATGGGTCATGACATTGAGCCCTGTGTCAGGCTCTGCACTGAGCAGGTCTACTTTGATATTCTCTCCCTCTGCCCCTCCTCCCACTTGTGCTCTCTCTCTCTCAAATGAATAAATAAAATCTTTTTAAAAAATATAATTAGCTATTCTATTTTGTTTGTTTCCCTTATAAATTTTAGCATCAACTTATTTATATCTACAGAAACAAATCTTGCTGAGATTTTGATAAGAATTGCATTAAATTGGGGCACCTGGGTGGCTCAGTTGTTGGGCATCTGCCTTTGGCTTGGGTCATTACCCCGGGGTCCTGGTATCGAGCCCAGCGTCGGGCTCCCCGCTTGGCAGGAAGCCTGCTTCTCCCTCTCCCACTCCCCCTGCTTGTGTTCCCTCTCTCATTGTGTCTCTCTCTGTCAAATAAATAAATAAAATCTTTAAAAAAAGAATTGCATTAAATTTATAATTAATTTTGAATATAATTTATATTTTTATATGCTGAACCTTCCAATCCATGAATATGGTATATTTATTTTTAGGTGTATTTAGGTCTTCTTTTAATTCTTTCATGAGCATTTTATAGTTTTCAGCATACAGATCTTATACATGCTTTGTTAGATTTATACTTAAGTATTTCACTTTTGGAGGGTTATTGTAAATGTATTATTTTTAGATTTTTTCATTCCCAAATGTACACTAATAGTATATAGAAATATGATATATTTTTGTTATTATTGACCTTATATCCTTTGATCTTGCTAAACTCACTTATTAGTTCTATATGGTTTTTGGAGATTATGTTCATATATCACTGAATTCAACTTGCTAATACTTTGTGTTGAATTTTGCATCTATGGTCCCAAGAGATATTGGTTTATCATTTCTCGTAATTTTTTGCAATGTCTTTGTCTGGTTTTGATATCAGAGTAACATTGGCCTCATAGAATAAGCTGGTAAGTATGCCTTTCTCTTCAATTTTTGTTAAGAGTTTGTGTAGAACAAACATTTCTTCCCTAAATGGCAGAATTCATCAGTGACAATCTGAGCCTGGTGTATGTCTGTATGGGGGAGTTCATTATAAATTAAAAATATAAGGATATTCAAGCGATCTATTTTTTTTTTTTTGTCGCACAAAGGAAACTTTATTTGTAGCAAATAAGGAGATCACGGGAATAACTTCAAAGTGGTGACTCCCCAAATGGGGGTGAGTGAGTTTCTTTTATTTAAGGATAGGATGAATACTCAGAAAAGGAAGTTTTGTCATCACATGTAGAGGTGGGTATAAAGCAACTGATGCTTACTTAGGAAACATGCTTATACATGTACTGTATGTTATGTTAATGAGGTTTATGTTCCTCCTTGAGTGGAGATTTTAACATTATTATGAGGTAAACGTGACTATTGGACACTCCATGCTCTCTCTGCACAGGTGTGAGGGGATGGTTGAGCTCAAACTGGGTTTAGGCTGGCTGGAGCTCTTCCTGTTGTTTGCCTCTAAAAGATAAGGTTAACATTCCTGTGAAGAAGAAGAGAGGGTCATTGGGGACCTTTCTGATGACAGTTTTAACCTCATTGACCCCATGGGGCATGGTTTCAATCTCCCCTAGATTTATGATCATTCCTCAGTTTTGAAGGAATTGGGACAATGACCACTCTGGCTATGTCCTGCTAAAATGGAATGAAGTTTTGGAGTTTGAGGAATAAAACAACTTTGCACTTTGTTGGAAATCTACCCTGGTACTTGGCTAACAGTGTACATTTTGCATGGCCAAAATATTTGGAAAGCACATTTCATTATTACATATAACCCAAATTTTACTAGTCCTTGTAACATTGATTTAATCCTTTGGGGATTCCAGAAAAAGGGTCCAGTGTTTAGTATGATTAACTTGTTCCCAGTATAATGTAGTTCTCTGACTTAATTTATCATAACTGGGGGTTATCTATAAGAATCTGTCTCATATCTGGAATAAATTTCTATCAAAAGTTCTTGTGGTGTGGTTACAGATTAAAATTTTCTCCTTTGACAAGATTTTTCTTAGAAAAACAACATAGATCAACATTCTTTTCTCTTAGCTGGAACTTAACTGTTCTGTTCTGGACCATAGGTGAGAAATTTGCTCCATATCTTATGAACTGGTCTTAGTCTTGAAAATAGGTTAGTTTAACAGTTGTCTCATTTCAGGAGGCAGTCTTGCAGGTGGGCTCTCAAAATTAGGTCTATATTGTGCAAGCAATTAGGTAATTAATGAGACATTTCTATGGAAACAAAAGAAAAACACAGATTAATGACTGGAGCAAATTATAAACCCAGTGTCTGAGTCCTGAGTGTTGCCAGTGAAATATTTCTAGATGTTGGGTTGGAAGCATCCTCAGTGGGAGTGGGAGCAGGCAGTGGCAATCTGATGGATTGTTTCTGGTTTGAACTTATTTGAACTCAAATGTCTCTAGTGATCTGAGTGGCCAATACAACAATAGGCATGAAGATTGTGTAAACACAGGGTGTCTGGGTGGCTCAGTCGGTTAAGTGACCAAGTCTTGATTTCAACTCCGGTTGTGAGCTCAGGCTCCATGTTGGAGCAGTCTGCTTGAGATTCTCTCTCTCCTTCTGCCCCTCCCCCAGGTCTGCACTCTCTCTCTCTCTCAAATAAATAAATAAAATCGTAATAAAAAAGATTGTGTAAACATGGGCCAGTGAGGCAATTTCTCTGAAGTTTACCTTAAGTTGTCTAGCTTCAGTTTTCAGGGCTTCAGGAAAAAGGGCAGTTTTAGGTCTCAGTGATTCCAAATCAAGAGAATGAAAGAAAATTGGAAACTTTAGTTTGGAGAGTCATAGCCAGATATTCAAGGAAACCAGAAGAATTCAGGATCCAGCCCAGTTTTATAGGAAACAACAAACAGTCAAAGATAATTAATCAGAACTAGAATCTAACATCTACAAAGATGTGTTATTGAAACAATTTTTCTCTAAAATCACACTCATTTCTGTCAAAGATAGCCAAATTAAGGCTAATTTTGTTTGTAAAACAAATCCAGTTTTAACAGATTTTACCTATTTACATACGTGTAGCAAGAATAGTGATTGGCCATATAGGTTTCCTTAAATCTACTTTGCTGGAACTTTTCATAAGGAATTTTAGATTGAACTTTTAATAGCCTCTCAAGGCTAGGAAGCCAAGCCAAATACTTGCCATCAGACTCACCTGCAATACCTATAAATTTGGGTTACTTCTTCTTTTCCTGAGGTCCCCAAAACATCCTGAGGTTCCTGCACCTGCCAAAAAGTGACATTCTTTACTCACATGATAAAGTTGCTGGGAACTCTGTAAGCAAGGTATCAAGCCAACATCTCCAAGGGGCTTTATTGGCTTCCTAAAGTCAACCTTAGTTCTTTAAAGCTGTCTGGTCATATCTGAATCTATGTAAGTCTTTCTCAAATATGACATTCCAGTCAAAGTCTTGGTAATATAACCAGTGTTTCCAATGGTGTTCTGCTCAAGGAAAGCAGATTCTTATTGAACATACGCAAATAACTACAATTGCCATGAAAGAAAGAATACTCAGTGAGAGTTTCTTAATTTTGGAGGGTTCAGGTAGGGAGAAAAGATAAATGTTCCAATTTGTTCACAAAGGAATATTTTACCAAATTTCTGTAAGTCGTAGATAGCTTAAGAGAAAATGTTTGTTTTTTAAATCTAGAAGAACAAATATTAGAGAACCAGCAACGTTTTATACAAAAGTGATAAAAACTATAATCATCTGTCTCAAATCATTTAGTCCCATGTTACTAATTCTGTTTGAATGCAGTTTTTTCATTAGTTCCAGAAATTCTTACCCAGTTTAGTTATACAATTCTAAGGGGATCAAAAACCTGTATTTGTTGAAAGTCCGTCTCATGAATCTCCTTGAAGCTGAAACATTTTTGCAAGAGCATGAGAACAATAACTGTTAATGACAAAAGATTCAAAAATGGACATGGTTAAAGATCTGATGAGAATTCATTATAGTGTAGTTGACAATGAAATTCAGTTATTTTTGTGACACACATTTTAATAATTAGAATTTTAAGTGATGACATTATATCAGTACATATTAAAACTTTAGGAATTTCATATACTTTCTGGAACTGTTATAGCATTTACCCATACAATATAACCTATGAAGGCTTATCATCATTTGTTTGACAATGCTTGTCATGTAAATTAACATACCAAATAAACAAGTCTGATTATTCAGAAAGACTTCATTTAGAATTTGAATTTCTGGGAAATTTGTTAAAAAAACCCAGAAGGTTTTAAAGCACATACCTAAGTAGGATCACAGATCACTATAAAATTTAATATTTTATTATCTATTTAACCAAGGTGGTGACAAGAGATTCCAAAGGCAAATATAGAGGGTTATACAGGTATTAGAGAAACTTAGCTCCTTTAATATTGAGAAGATTCAGGTTTTTTTTTTAAGTAATCAAGGACCTGTTTCCAATGACTCAGGTTGCTGCTGTCTCCTTTGTCTGGGATTGTAAAGGAAGAAAGAGAAGTACAAGGACCAAGTATCCAGGGTGGAGATTTAAACAGGGAACAACAACAGTGTCTGGCATGCCTCACAAACACACCAAACAACCAGGTGAGGCAGAGATTTTTCTTTCAACCTCCCAGATTCTAAACTAGTCTCTGTTGGACCATTCCTTGTTTTGCCAGGCTGGGGCATCCAAGCCTCTGAATGGTCAGGTTGTGTGATCCTTCATCATAGGCTCAACTCGAATAAGTATTCAATCCCCCAGAGTACTCTGTTATTCTTGCTTGCCTAGACTTTGTGAGACAACTCTAGTTTTCCTCTAAAAGCTGTGCTATAAACCCAGCGTAACTTATCCCAACTGCGATCCTTTTGAGTAAAAAATACTCAAAGTGGCCTTTGGATTTCAGGTGAGGTCAGAACACTGGGCCAGTGCTCACAAGCACCAAGGTGAGTCCTCCAAGGAGTTGAAACCAGGCCCTGGTAGCTTAACCCAGGTAACTAGAGGGCAGAACTTCAGAAGGACAAGTGTCCCATCTGAGTCACCAAATTTGTAATTGAACTAATATGAGTTTGCTCCTTGGTGAGTTACAGATAGAGACTACACCAGGTGGAGTTGTCACACGAAAGAAACTTTATTTGCAGCAAATAAGGAGATCACGGGGAATAACTTTCAAAGCCATGACTCCTCAAGTGATTTATTACTTCTTGAGTGAACCTTTTTTTTCAATTGGGAGAGGCCATCTATGATAGGACCTGAGTATCCCTTCAAGTTCTTGCTGGGTATGCCAAGAATACAAGGCCCTGAGCACTCTTTGCCTTGGTCATTTCTCAGTGTTGTGTTTTCAGTGAGCAGCCTAGAAGGATGAGGTAATGTCTGTCCCTTAGACAAAGAGCAGTGGTTCACTATAAAAATGGCAAACACCCTAATCTCAGTGTTTCTGTCCTGTAATGCAGCCCATAGAATGTGTATCTATCTAGGAGTCTCATGTTTTCTGCCAGCATTCATGAACTAGTAATAGTAATAATAATAGTAAATCTCAATTAGCTTGTAAGCAGGGTAAAATTCTAGACCCTCACAGTTCCTGATAGTTTTGGCAATGAGGATGGGTGTGTGCTGTGATATGGGATATGAAAAGATTCCCCAATATGTAATAGAGAAAGAATGCTTTCTCCCCAGTGATGAGAGGGCCAATGTGGAAATAAGGGTTCTCCACTGCTCTATCTGTTAATGAGACCAGGAATTAGAAAAAGCCTTGTTAAAAAAAAAAAAAAAGAAGATATTAGGAAGGGAAAAATGAAGGGGGGGGCGGAAATCAGAGGGGGAGATGAACCATGAGAGACTATGGACTCTGAGAAACAAACTGAGGGTTCTAGAGGGGAGGGGGTGGGGGGATGGGTTAGCCTGGTGATGGGTATTAAAGAGGGCACGTATTGAATGGAGCACTGGGTGTTATATGCAAACAATGAATCATGGAACACTACATCAAAAACTAATGATGTAATGTACGGTGATTAACATTACATAATAAAATTAAATTTAAAAAAAGAAAAAGCCACTTCAAAGGTGTTTTGATTGTTGTTGAATCTCCTCTGGGTGGGAGTTTGTAGGGATGTTATCATGACAATGGGGCAGCAAGCCCTGGGACTCCAACCAAAATGCAATGAATGTTGTGACTGCTGAGTCAAAAGGCCTCCCATAAGGATATAGTGTCAGCATTGAGAATATAGAGCTTTGAGTGGAGCAAAACATTAGAAGTTCACTTGTTGAGCTTGAGCAGGTATTCACTTGAAAACAAAAGTAAATGTAAAGAAATTTCTTTCTCACTCTACACCCCCTGATCACTCTCTTCCATCCCAATCTCAAGTGATTTAGGAAAAAAACCAAAAACAAAAACAAGTATACTGGGGAATTTGTGGGGAGAGGAGGCACTCAAACTTTCATAACTGTTAGATATAAGCACCCAAGTCACCATCTTATCTGGTCCTGGGGGGGTTTAAAAACATTGAGGATTACAGGGAAAACATGCAGCAGCATTTGTGGGGGCAAAAAGGTAGCAACTGGGCCTGGGCCATTGCTGATCTATAGGAGGTTCATGGAGAAGAGACAGCACCAACTCTGGGTTAAGGAGCCAAAGGGAAAAAAGCCTCCCTGCAGCTCAGCTTTATAAAAGATATCGACAAAAATATTGCAACATGCATCATATCTAAAAATAAGAGAATGGATACTTTCTTCTAGGATCATGAACACGGCAAGATTGCCAACTCTCAAAATTTGTGTTCAACATAGTACTGGAAATCCTAGTCAGTAGGTAAGGGAGAAAAAGAAATAATAGGTACTGATTGCAAAGGTAGAAGTAAACCCTTTATTCACAAATGACATGATCATGTATGCATAAGATTTTAAGGAATCTATATAAAAAGCTATTTGAACTAGTAAGGTCACAAGACATAATGTCAATATACAAAAATCAATTGTATTTCTATGTACTAAGCAATAAACAATTGGAAATTGAAATTTTAAAATGTCATTTACAGAAGTATATAAAAACATTAAACATGGATGGGTCAATTGAATAAAATATGTGCAATACGTATACACCAAAAAATACAAAACATTGTTGAGATGAATAAACAGAGAGATATACCATGGTCATTTATTGGAATGTTCAATGTTTTTTAGATGTTGTGTTAATTTTCTATTGTGTGAGAAATTGCCACAAACTCAATGACTTAAAATGACACAAACTTATTATCTCATATTTATGTGAATCAGGAGTTGAGGCACAAGTTAGTTGGATCCTCTCTTTTCAGAGTCTCGCTAGGCTGGCTGAAATCAAGGTGTTGGCCAGGGCTGTGATCTCATCTGAGGTTCAGGGTCCTCTTCCAAGCTCATTGGTTATTGGAGAGTTTAGTTCCTTGCAGTTGTAGGACTGAGGATCAGAGAAAGAGTTGCTGATAGGTCCTCTGAAGCACTAGAGCAAATGGGTAAGTTGGAGCTTTTCAGGGTAATCTAAAAATCCAATTACAGCAAGCAATTAAAGTAGGACTGATGGGGTTTTGGAATATAGGTCAGGTTCAGTGGAGTGAGGTCCGGAGCCGACGGCCAAGAAAGAATTCTTGAGATGTCTTTGATGCAAAAAGGTGGTTTATTAAAGCACGGGGACAGGACCCGTGGGCAGAAAGAGCTGCCCCAGGTTTGTGAGGGGTGGCTGATTATATATTTGGGAGTTGGGGAAGGTAAGGAAAAGGGAGGTTTCAAAAGGATTTTCACAAGTTAAAGAAGACTCAGAGGATACCAGAGGCCTTGCCATTGTCAAGTTAAGGTTGTTTTTCCCTCTAGCAAGGCATTAACATTAAGATTGTTGGGAACTTCCAGGAGGAACATTATACTCTGCCCACTTCAAGTACCTGTTACTGGGCTGCAGGTTATAAGGACATTTAATTGTATCTACATTTCCTTCTGGAAGCTAGGTTATTGATAGAAATGCTTTGTTCTTATAAATTGCTAAGACTCTTGTAAACTGAGGGAGACTCGTGTCTTGCAGGATTGTGATCTCTATAAGTTAACTATTTGTTTTTCCTTTCCTTAGCTTTAGAGCTGCCAGGAGTGCCTGAGGAATGTCACATATATCCTCCCTGGGGGGTAGGTGGGTTGTGAGGTGTCAGCTTCTGCTTTGTCCTCAGCTAGCCCTGTGCTCCCTCATCAGGACTATGAAGTAGGAGCTTATGTAGAGGTCTATGGAAAGCTGTTGCCTTTGTGTAAGCTGTCTTTTCTTTGGGGCTTAGTATCTGATGGTATATCTGGGGCCACTGTTGGTCAGCAGGGTCAGCAGCTGGAAAGAAGAGATAGATGCTGAGCAGAGGAGAGCAATGACAAACTGGAATCTCCAAGGCACCTCTGCATTTGTCTATCACCATATCAACAACAGATTTGTATTTTTCAAAGATGGTTGCAACAATATTCCATCCTATATGCTCTTCTGCAATATGACTTTGCCACTCCCCCATCAGGAAGTACGGTCTAGTTCTCACCCCATTGAATCTGGGCCCTATCTGTGACTATTTTGACTGAAAGAATATGGTGTAAGTGAAACTATGGCAGTTCTAGGCACAGCACTTACTTGGCATAAAACTTCTGATTCCTGCCTCTTGGAACACTCACTATTGATACAGTCCCTTGTGGAGCTTCCATACTATAGAAGCCCAAGCCATATTGTGAGGCCATATATAGTCCACAGCTCCAGCTAAGTTCCCAGGCAACAGCTAACCATGTGCATAAACCATCTTGGATGTCCAGCTGAGTTGATTTTTAAGATAAATCCAGCACCAGATACCATCTGAATGAAGTTGTGAAACCCCAAGTGAGAACGACTCAGCTGATCCCAGTCAACTCACAGAACAATAAGAGAGAATAATAATTTTTTCAGCCACTAAGATTGGGGATGATTTCTTATGTAATAATAGATAATCAGAACACCATCTGATCATGAAGACTCTCCAAGAATTATAGCCATTGTTTCACTTCTACCTCCTAAATCTCACGCAGATTCCTTTAACGTGGAACCATTCATATAAAGGGTTTCTAGGAAATGTAGTTTCAAGCTCAAATAAGTTGACAGTAGAACACCCGGTATATTTGGCTTAGTTGTGTAACTTTGGCTATTAGAATATGAATTGACATGACATAAGCAGAGGGTTTAAATGTATCTGCTTTGTGTTGGCTTTTTCTTCTACTTTTGCTATCTGCCATGAGAAGAACCTGCCTTGGATAACCTCTGGTGTGGTCCTACAATGATAGGTGAAGACCTGAATCCAACTCTGGGTCTACAGTTGAACTAGCCAATCCCAGCAAGGCTCAGCAGAACCACAAAGAAGTAGCAGACTTGTGAACAAGAAATAAATATTTGTTGTAAGCCACTGAGATTTTGAAGCTGTTTGTTGCATGGCATTATTTCAGGCAATAACCATCTATTATAACTAGTAAATAAATGGAAAGAACCAAACCTTTTTTCTGCCTTTCTTGATGAAAGTCCTTCAAGGTAACCCAACAGTTGATGTAGAAAAGTTCTTCTTTACAGAAGAATCCCAACTTATAAATGCAGGAAGAATGATGGGATATCACCATTTTGAAACATATAATGAAATGATAGTTCTAAGCAGAGATCATCAAGAACTGCAAAAATTATTAGGTGAAAAGTGGTTGGGTAAGTTTAAAATAGATTGATCAGGCTGTCAACACATAAACAATTTAATCAGTGTTTACATCACAAAAAAAGAGAGACAACCAAATATTATGTCTCCTGATGTGATGCAATAGAAAATACAAACAACACCACTTATAGCTTATTCTTGTTAAAAGTTGAATCTAAATCTGATAAACCTCTATACCTAGCTACAGGAAATACAAGAGTCAGAGGAACTGGTGACTGGTGGTACCAGTTAATGAGTTGGGAACCCTGGAAGAAGTTAAATGACACCATGGGGAGGAGCATTTAGCAAAACCCAGAGTGTGGGAAATTTTCCAGGACAAACAACTGATTTCTTCCACAAATACACTGAGAGGAAGGAGAAGAGAAATATAATCTATAGATTAAAAATATTAGAGACATAGTAATCAAGTTTGACTTATGTACATTGGTTGGATCCTAATTCAAACAAACCAATTGAAAAATAATGTGGGAGAAAACTAGAGAAACTTAGACACAATATTTGGTGACATTAAGGAATAGCTGTTATCCTTAGATGTGATAATATATTTAGATGCAACTAGGGGATAGTTGTTATCTTTACATGTGGTATTGTGATTATGTTTAAAAATGAGTCCTTATCTTTTTGAGATATATACTGAAATGTTTATAGATAAAATGATGTATCTTGGTCTTGTTTCAAAATGGAGGGCTGTGGGTGGGGGTATAGATGAAACAAGAATGGCTAAGAACCTGGGGTTTTGGCTGGAGCCAAACCTTCCTTAGTGAGATAGGAAAGTCAGAGAGAGAAACAGGTTTTGATTGGGACAAAGGGATTGGCAGATCAGGAGTTCTCTTTTTGATACATTAGATTTGAAATGCCTATTAGAAGTAGTAGGAGTAGAGACATTAAGCAGTAGTAGAGATACCAAGTAGTAGAGATATCAAGAAGTAGTAGAAGTAGAGATATCAAGCAGATAGGAGAGTCATATGCTCCCTGAGAGGTCATGCTGGAGATGTAATTTTGGTGTCTCCAGATTGTGTAGTTTATACTCTCCCTATGTGAACTCATCCATCCACATGTCTTTAATACTTTCTAGATTAGGTAGGAGCTATTCTGTTTTTTACAGTTTCTACCATTCCTACAGGGAGTGCCAGTGTGTTCAGCCATTTTGGATAAGTTAACAGTATGTATTAAAATTAAAATGCACATCCTCAATGACCAATTCCACTTCTCTGTATCTACCCTAGAGTTACATTTGTACATGAGCAAAAGCAAACATGACAAGAATACTCCCATTTATTTGTAATGGCAAAAATCTGAAACATTCCAAATGTCCACTGACAGGGGAATGGCTAAATTAAAAATATTTTCACACTATGGAATATTATGCAACAGTTAAAAAGAAAGTAGGATATCTCTGTGTATTGTAATGAAAAGATCTTCAAGGTATATTGTTGAATAAAAAACGCAAGTTGCACAGGAATACTTCTACTTCTATGTTGATAACTTTAAAAAACTATGTGTGTGTATGTGAATGTGTATATACATATAGTTACATATGTGTATTCAAATTTAAAAGTATTTCAAATACTATACAACAAACAGATAACATTGGCTCTATCTGGGTAGGATACTAATGTGGGTGGCTGGTAAAGAGAACTTTTAGCTTTATCAGTAATGTTTTCATTTTATAATAAAAAGATATTTACATATTACTTGCAAATTTATCTTTTATCTAATATAAAAGAGTAAAGCAATTACATGTAACTATCTGCAATCAAGTAATAGCAAATGACATAGTGAAGTGGCTAGGAACAGGGGCTTTGGAGTGCAACCTCCTGGGTTTACATTCTGGCTCTGCAATTTAGTAGCTGTGTCTGAGCAAGATGGATAAATTCTCCGTGCTTCTATTTCCTTATTTTTATTATTTTATTTTTTTAAAGATTTATTTATTTATTTATTTGACAGACAGAAAGAGAGGGAGAGAGAGCGCACACCAGCAGGGGGAGCTGTAGGCAGAGGGAGAGGGAGAAGTAGGCGCCCCGCCAAGCAGGGAGCCCAATGCTGGGCTTGATCCCAAGACCCCGAAATCACGACCTGACCCTAAGGCAGATGCTTAACCAACTGAGCCACCCAGGTGCCCCTATTTCCTTATTTTTAAAATGGAGATAACAATAGTACTTGTTTCAGGGCGCCTGGGTGGCTTGGTGGGTTAGGCGTCTGCCTTCAGCTCAGGTCGGGATCTCAGGGTCCTGGGATCAAGCCCCATGTTGGGGTCCCTGCTCCGTGGGGAGTCTGCTTTTCCCTCTCCCTTAGCCCCTCCCCCTCTCTCATGTGTGCACTCTCTCTCTCTCAAATAGATAAATAAAATCTTTAAAAAAAACAATAGTACTTGTTTCAGGGTTGTGTTAAAATAATATATGAAAGAGGCTTATAAGACTGCCTAGCACATAGTCAGTGATCAATAAATCTCTGCCATTTTTATTATTTCAAAAATTTATTCATTTATTAAATTCAAGTATAATTAATATACAGTGTTATATTAGTTTCAGGTATAAATGTAATCATTCAACAATTCTATAATTATTCAGTGCTCATCATGATAAGTGTACTCTTAATCCCCTTCATCTATTTCACCATCAGGGAAATGGAAATCAAAACCACAATGAGATACCACCTCATCCCTGTCAGAATGGCTCAAATCAAAAACACAAGAAACAACCAATGTTGGCAAGGACGTGCAGAAAAGGGAACCCTCTTGCACTATTGGTGGGAATGCAAGCTGATGCAGCTACTATGGAAAACAGTATGGAGGTTCCTTAAAAAATTAAAAATAGAACTACCATATGATCCAGTAATTACACTACTGGGTATTTACCCAAAGAAAATGAAAACACTAACTTGAAAAGATATATGCACCTTATATTTATTGCAGCATTATTTACAATAGGGAAGATATGGAAGTAACCCAAGTGTCCATCCATAGATAAAAGGGTAAAGATGTGGTATATACATATATATACAATAAAATATTACCCAACCATAAAAAAGAATGAAATCTTGTCATTTGCAACAACATGGATGGATCTAGAGGGTATAATGCTAAATGAAATAAGTCACTCAGAGAAAGACAAATACCCTATGACTTCACTCATATGTGGAATTTAAGAAACAAAACAAATGAGCAAAGAATTATTGTTATTATTTCCATTTCTAAATAGACTTCTGGTTTGGTATATTAAGGGTATCTGGATATTATTCTTGTGAGTGAGATGGTGAAATGTGGGCTGAATGGTATTGTTAGGATATTCATAGCAGATTCATTCATTAAATATTTTGCATACCTATTATGTGCAATTATGTCCAATGTGTTTTCATTCATAGATGGCTTTCTGCTTGGAAAGGCATGATGTGGTACTATTCAATAGTTTTATCAAAAATTTGAGAAGAGGTATGCCTGGGTGACTCAGTTGGTTAAGCATCTGTCTTCAGCTCAGGGCATGATACCAGGGTACTGGGATCAGTCCCACATCAGGCTCCTTGCTCAGCAGGGAGCCTGCTTCTCCTTCTGCCTGCCACTCCCCATGCTTGTGCTCTCTCTTTCTCTCTGACAAATAAATAAATAAAATCTTTAAAAAATTTAAGAAGAAAGAAAGAAAAAAGAAGGTGCAAATTACATAAATCTTCAAGGGAATACGAATTCCACAGATAACATGCGGGGTTGAATCCAGTAAGATGAAAGTATTTTTTTCATAAAGTAAGATAATCTTAAATTAGATCTTAAAGTTTCTTTCATCCAGCCACTCCATGCTATAATATTCCTACAAGTATCCTAAATAAGAATCATTGTACTTCTTAAGTGTTGTTTTGAACAGAGGACTCATTATTTCATGAAGAAGACTGTTCAATTGTTGAACAGCTAAGAACTGTATCTTATGTTGATCCTAAATCATCAACTCAGCAACTTTAAGAGGTGGCTCATTTTCCTATGATAGCTACACAAATCAATTCTCTTTCATCTTTTACATGGCAACTTTTTGAATATTTGTAGACAGTGATCCTGCCACCCTAGAATCATTTCTTCTTCAGGCTAAAAATTCCTGAACTTATTTGATTTTCTATCACCCTCCTTATCCTTTGGACTAATTCCAGTTCAGTGGTGTTCTACTTAAAGTGTAGGACTTAGTATTTTTGTTGCTGGGAGAATATATCTGCTATTGCCAATTCTCCACTTTTGTACATAACAGAGAGATAATCTGGAGCAGTTGTTCTTCTAATGACCTCATATAATTAACCCTTCTGGTGTCTAATTAAAAATAAACATATATCAGGGTCTCTATGTTTCCCTGTGGAACTGTTCTAATTCATCTTTGTCCTCTGGTTACTATTTTACATAAGATAACCATAGGGCAGTTAATTTTGGAAACACATATGATAGAAACTTGTAGTTCAGTTTTTTCTCTTAATGTACTTTCAATCAGTCCTTCCAGTTATACTCAGTGATAATTTTCTTATATCTGTTTATTCTTCCATCCATAACCCTACATAGGAAATACTGAAAAGTAAATCTTAAAATGACATGGCCTAGAGCATTACCCTGATATCAAAACCAGACAGACTGTACAAAAGAGAAAAAAAAGAAAAATACAGGCCAATATCACTGATAAAGATAGATGCAAAATCCCCAACAAAATATTAGCAAACTGAATTCAATAATACATTAAAAGGATCATTCACCATGGTCAAGTGAGATTTATTCCAAAGATGCAAGGGTGGTTCAATATTTTCAAATCAATCAATGTGATATGTCACATTAACAGAAGGAAGGATTTAAACAATATGATCATCTTAATAGATGCAGAAAAAGCATTTACCAAAATACAACATCTGTTCATGATAAAAAAAAAAAAAACCTCTTAAAAAATAGAGTTAGAGGAAACACACCTCAACATAATGAAGGCCATATATGGCAAACCCACAGCTGATAAACTCAATGGTGAAAAACTGAGCTTTTCCTCTAAGATCAGGACCTCTAAGATGTCCACTCTGGCCACTTTTACTCAACTTAGCACTGGAAGTCCTAGCTGCAGCAATCATACAAGAAAAAGAAATTTCTAAAAAGTCCAAAATGGGCAAGGAAGAAATAAAACTGTCACTATCTGCAGATGACATGATACTATTAGTAGAAAACTCTAAAGACTCCATCAAGAAACCATTAGAACATGTAAATGAATTCAGTAAAGTTGCAGCATGCAAAATTAACATACAAAAATCTGTCGCATTTCTATACACTAATAATGAAGTAGCAGAAAGAGACATTAAGAAAACAATCCTGCTTACAATTGCACCAAAAAGGATAAAGTATTTAGGAATAATTTAACCTAGGAGGTGAAAGACCTATTACTCTGAAAATCATAAGACATTGATGAAAGAAATTGAGGACAATACAAATAAATGGAAAGATATACCATGCTCATGGATTGGCAGAATTAATATAATTTAAATGTTTATACTACCCAAAGCAATCTACAGATTCAATGCAATTCCTATCAAAATACCAACAGCATTTGTCACAGAACTGGAACAAATAATTCTAAAATTTTTATGGATTCACAGAAGACCTCAAATGGCTAAGTAATCTCGAGAAAGAACAAAACCGGAGATATCACAATCCCAGATTTCAAGATACACTACCAAGCTATAATAATCAAAACAGTATGGTATGAGCACAAAAATAGACACATAGATCAATAGAACAGGATAACGAGCCAAGATATAAACCCATGTTTATGTGTTCGGTTAATTTATGACAGAGGAGGCAAGAATATACAATGGGAAAAGACATTGTTTTCAATAAATGGTGGTGGGAAACTGGACAACTACACAAAAGAATGAAACTAGACCACGGTCTTACACTATACACAAAAATAAACTCAAAATGAATTAAAGACCTAAATGTGAGACCTGAAACCCTAAAACTCCTAAAAGAAAACAGGCAGTAATCTCTTGGATATCAGTCTTAGCAATATATTTATGGCTATGTCTCCTCAGGCAAAGGAAACAAAAGCAAAACATGAACTATTGGGACTACACCAAAATAAAAAGCTTTTGCACAACAAAGGAAACCACAGACAAAACAAAAAGGCAATGTATTGAATGGGAGGAGATATTTGCAAATGATATATCCAATAAGAGGTTAATCTCCAAAATATATAAAGAACTTACACAACTCAAAGCCAAAAAAATAAACAAAAACAAATAATCTGATTAAAAATGAGTAGAGGGCTTGAATAGACATTTTTCCAAAGAAGACATACAGATGGCCAACAGACACATGAAAAGAGGCTCACCATTACTAACCATCAAGTAAATGCAAACCAAAACCACAATGAGATATTGCCTCACACTTGTCAGAATGGCTAGTATCAAAAAGACAAGAAATAACAAGTATTGGCAAGGATGTGGAAAAAAGGAACCCTTGTGCACTACTGGTGGAAAAGTAAATCAGTACAGCCACTGTGGAAAACAGCATGGAGTTTCCTAAAAAAATTAAAAATAGAAATAACCCATGATTTAGTAATTCCACTACTGGGTATTTACACAAAGAAAATGAAAACTGATTTGAAAAGATATATGCACCCTTATGTTTATTTATTATAGCATTATTTACAACAGAGAAGATATGGAAGCAAGCCAAGTGTCCATGCATAGATGAATGATTAAAGAATATGAATGGATAAAGGAGATACACACAATGGAGTATTACTCAGCCATAAAAATGAAATCCTACCGTTTGCAACAACATGGATGGATTTAAAGGGTATTATGCTAAGTGGAATAAATCAGATAAAGACAAATACCATGTGATTTCACTTATATGTGGAATCAAAAAAACAAAACAAAAAAACCCCTAGACTCTTAAATACATAGAACAAACTGATGGTTGCCAGAGGGGAGGTGGGTGAGGGGATGGTTGAAATATATAAAGGGGTTTAAGAGGTACAAACTTCCAGTTACAAAATAAATAAGTCATGGAGATGAAAAGTACAGGATAAGGAATACAATCAATGATATTTTAATAATGTTGTATGGTGGGGTGCTTGGGTGGCTCAGTCAGTTAAGTATCTGCCCTCAGCTCAGGTCATGATCCCAGTGTCCTGGCATCGAGCCCTACATCAGGCTCCCTGCTCAGTGGGGAGCCTGCTTCTCCCTCTACTGTTCTCTCTGCTTGCACTCTCTCTCTCTCTGTCAAATAAGTAAGTAAATAAATAAAAATCTTTAAAAAAACCCCTCAGATTAAAAAAAATAATGTATGGTGACTACATTTATTATCGTGAATTTTGAGTAATATATAGAATTGTTAAATCAATATGTTGTACAACTGAAGCTAATATAAAATTGTATGTCAATTATATTTCAATTAAAAATGACATGGCCTATGTTATTCCCATCCTCAGATCTACCCACGTTTCCCCTCTGTAGCCAGGTAACAGATATTTTCCTCAACCAGAGAAAATCTTGGCCTACTCTCTCTCAGAAATAAGAGAAATCCTAGGGAGGCCACATCAGCATACCTGAGTCTATATCTTTAGGCTGTTATTGACCCTGTGGTTGTCAAGTTCTGACTCTTAGCACAGAATTTGCTCTTTTATTAGGATCACTGAGTTCAGAGCTGTTTTGTTCTCCTGGCACTTTAAGGTAAGTCTCAGTGGATTCCCATTAGATTGAGTAACTTTCAAACATTGGGGCTCCATCCTTGGATCTCTTCCCTGTCTACACTTACTTTCCTCCATCAACCAGTTTTGTAGTGTTAAATACCATATATATGTTGATAATAGAAAATGTGTATATCCTGTTCAAATCTCCCTGTTGAATTCTGACATCCATGTTGTGAGATTCATCCTATGGCTGACTCCCTTTAAAGTCATAAGATGGCTGATGGCACACATTGGAACTACATTCTTCCTTGTTCCTATCTAGTGAAAAATAGACTGCATTGCTTCCCACAGTCAAAATGTTATTTATTTTTAAGGTTTTTTCTATAACAGATTTCCATTATCATGTACTTTTCTCTTTTAATCTGTTAATATGGTGAATTACTTTTATATATGTTCTAATATTAAACCACTCCTGCCTCTCTAGCATAAGACCAACCATTGTATTCAATTATTAATATTTCATGTAGGATTTAACATTTATAATTATAAATGAAACTGAAAAGTCATTTTCCTTTTATATAATGTGTTTGTCTCTTTGGTTCTATGATTATGCTGTCTTCAAAGATAAGTTATGAAGTATTCTTTTTTATCTGTTGCTTGGGAGAGTTTGATTAAAATTAGGATGATCATCTTGAAATTTAGTCAAACTTGCCTGTGAAACCATCTGGACCAGGTATTTTCATTGGAGGAATATTTTTAAAGTACTGCTTTATTTCATGATTCTAGGACTATTCAAAATTATTTTCTTTTTAGGTCAGTATTGGTTAGTTTAGGTCAAACTTCTTGTGATGTTGATATCTTCTATACTCTTCTGGATTATTTTTGTCTCCTTGATCTTACACTAATCGAAAGAAATGTATTAAAATCCCCATGTAGTAGATTTATCAACTTCTTTCTGTAATCCTACCAATTAAAAAAAATTTTTTTTGGCTAAGTTCTAAACACTTGATGCTATTATTGTCGACTTTTAAGAATTTTAACAATGTATATGTAACCTTCAAATTGGCACATTTTGATCACTTACCCTTTAATTGTACATGGAAGTTAATTCAGAGAAATCCCAATTATGCAGTTGGCCCATAACATAGGCAGACTCAATGACACACATTCAATTGGGCAGTTAGTTCATAATTATTTCTAATTGTTGAAGCTTGCTGCAGGTACAGTTCATGTCTAGTACTCCTCTATTACTGCATATTCCTGCATTTAAATGGTGGATTTAAAATAATGATAGTACAGTGGTTGTAAAGATTAAGAAAAAACCCTTGAGTTACTTCATTTCCATCATTCTGTTTGATCACTTGGGGTTTTTGTTTTGAACTCTGTTACTAGTGTAAGAGAGTATGAACTGAAAGATACAATATTTTTGTGTCATAGTGAAAATTTTAATTCACACATGAAATATTTTGCTCATTTTGAATAAAGTGCTTAAAATTGAAATTTAGTCCTTTTAAGATATTGTTTTTAAACTAAAAAAGAAACCAAAAAAATAAGGATGAAACCAAGAAGATTTTTACTTATTATTACATGATTATCATTGAAAATAATTTTGCCATATGAAGGAAGAGAACACTAAAAAATGATCTGCTCCAGTAATAAATACACTAGGTATGCCACTCTTAGGCAATTTGCTCATTCACTTTATAGGCTCTTAGAATTTTGTCTTTAAGATAGTCCAAAATTTCAGGGTGCCTGGGCAGCTCAGTCAGTTAAGCATCTGACTCTTGATTTTGGCTCAGGTCATGATCTCAGGGTCCTGGGATTGAGCACTAGGACAGGCTCTGCACTCAGCAGGGAGTCTGTTTCTCCCTCTGCCCCTCCCCCTGCGCACTCTCTCTCTCTCAAATAAATAAAATCTTAAAAAAGAGAGAGAGAGATTCCAAGATTTCACTATCACTAGGTGTGGGTTTTTCCCTATTTATCCTTAAGAGCACTATCAGTAAGAAATGTTGTTTATCTTTAATTCTGGAAAGTTTATCTACATTCTTTCTTTAAATTTTTCTCTTTCGTATTTTAATTTTCTTCTTCATTTCTGGGACTCCCATTACTCAGATATTTTACTTCTATTACACATACTTCCAAGGTTTTCTTTTACATTTTCTTTTTGATTGAAAAATGTCTTCAATCTAGTTTTATAATTTGTTAATCCATTCCTTAGCTGTATCCATTCTCCTATTTATCCCAAATGTTATACTGTTTTTTATTTATCTTAGATATTGTATTCTTTTTTATACAAAGTACTTCTGCTTTGTTCTTTTTTGTAATGTTTTAACCACCTTTAATCACTAAGATATACTTTATATACAGTAAACGTACCCATTATAGTTTGGTGAGTTTTGACAAATGTATATAAACATGTAACTACCATCAATATCAAGATGTTGAACTTTTTTTTTTTTAAAGATTTTATTTATTTATTTGAGAGAGAGAGAATGAGAGAGAGAGAGCACATGAGAGGGGGGAGGGTCAGAGGGAGAAGCAGACTCCCTGCTGAGCAGGGAGCCCGATGCGGGACTCGATCCTGGGACTCCAGGATCATGACTGGAGCCAAAGGCAGTCGCTTAACCAACTGAGCCACCCAGGCGCCCAAGATGTTGAACTTCTTATGAAAGTTCACCCATGAAAGTATTCTTACCCATGAAAGTAATTCCATCACCCATGAACGTAGTCTCAAGCCCCTCCCCCAACCCTCAAGTCCATCTGCTTTCTGTCACTGCAGTTTACAATTGAATTTCATAAAAATGGATTCAGACAAAAGGTACCCTGTGGTATCTGGCTTCTTTCAGTTAGCAGACAGTTTTTGAGATTCATTTATGTTGTTTCAGGTATCAGTAGTTTATTTATTTATTTATTTATATTACTGGGTAGTATTCCATTGTATGGAAGTAATAATTTGTTTATTCATCTGTTGATGGGAACTTTGATTGTTCCCAGGTTAGGCCTACTAACTACTAAGCTGACATGAATAGTCAAGTACAAGCCTTCTTATGGAAATATCTTTGTATTCATTGGATAAGTACCTAGGAATGGAATTACAGGGTTGTATGGAATGCATATGTTTAGTTTTATAAGAAACTGTTGAACTGTTTCCTGCAGTGGTTGTACCATTTAATGGTCTTACCAATAAGATGTGAGAGTTTCAGTTTCTCCACATCCTTACCAATACAGGGTATTATTACATCCTTTAATTTTGGCCGTTCTAGTGGGTATACATTAGTATCACTTTGTGATTTTATTTGTATTTTCCTGTTGACTAGTTTTGCTGAGGATCATTTCATGTGCTTATTGGCTTATATATCTTCTTTTATAAAATGCTTGTTCAAATTTTTGGCCCACTTTTTCTGTAGGTTGTTTTCCTTTTATTATTAAGTTTGAGACTTCTTTGTATATTGTCAATACAAAACCTTTTCAGGTATGTTTTGCAAACATTTTTTCACAATCTGTTACTTGTCTTATTTTAACAGTATATTTTGAAGAATAAAAGTTTTAAACTTTGGAGAACTCCAGTTAATCAGTGTTTTTGTTTTGTTTTGTTTTTGTGTGTGTGTGTGTGTGTGTGTGGCCCATGCTTCACAGTTGTGTCCTAAGAAATTTTTATTCACCCCAAGGTTGAAAATATTTTGTCTTGTCTTTTTCTATTGCCCATCTTTTTTTTCTAAAAGATTTTATGTATTCATTTGAGACACAGAGATACAGAGAGAGAGAGAGAGCATGAGCAGGCGGAGAGGCAGAGGGAGAGGGAGAAGCAGGCTCCTTGCTGAGCCAGGAGCCTGATGTGGGGCTTGATGTGGGGCTCGATCCCAGGACCCCAGGATCATGACCTGAACTGAAGGCAGATGCTTAACCATCTGAGCCACCCAGGCGCCCCTCTATTGTCCATCTAAAGTGAATTTTTGTGTGGCATGAAGTGTCAAGTTTTGTGGGGTTTTTTTTTTTTTTTTTTTTTTGGTATATGGATATCTAGTTGTTCCAGCTCACCTGCTTTAAAGATTTTCTTTTCTCCATTTAATTATTTGGCACCTTTGTCAAAGATCAATTACCCATAACTGTGTGGGTCTATTTCTGGATGCTCTATTCTGTTCCATTGATCTAAATGAATGTCTTTTTGCCAACATCAAATTATCTTGATTTCGGCAGCTTTGTATGAAGTCTTAAAATCAGGTAAATTTTGTTATTTTAGAAAATTTTTTTCAGCATTTAGATTGTTTGCATTTCCATATAAATTTTAGTATCAGTTTGTAAATACCTTTTAAAAACCTGTTGGGATACTGATTGTTTGAGTTACATTTGTGAATTAATATGAAGAAAATTGACACTTTGACACAACTGAGTCTTCTGATCTATGAATATGATGTATCTCTCCATTTATTTTTCTTCAAATTTTGTCAGCAAAATTTGAAGTTTTAAATGTACAGGCTTGCACATATTTTGTTAAATGTAACATTAAGTAATTAATGTTTTGGGATGCTATTTTGAATGTAAATGCTTTTTTATGTCAACATGCAATTGTTATTTGTTGGTTTATAGAAATACAATTGACTTTTGTATGTTGATCTTATATCTCATGATCTTGCTCATTTGTGTATTTAACAGTTCTCTTGGAGATTTATTAGGATTTTCCATATATACAATAATGTCACTTGTGACTACAGATGGTATTGGCTTCTCCTTTCTATCTTTATGTCTTTTATTTTTTATACTGACTTTATTGCAATGGCTCAGGCCCCCAGTACAGTGTTGAAAAGAAATGGCAAGAATGGACATCCTTAGTTTGTTTTCAATTTTAAGAGTAAAACAATAGGGCTTTTTTAATTTTAATTTTTAAATTTTTTTGTAGATGCCCTTTATCAGTTTAAGGAAGTAACCTTCAGGTTTGTTTTTTCTTTTTAATGAATTAGTCTTGATTTTTTAAAATGCTTTTTCCAAATCCATTAAGATGATCATATGGCTTTTATTCTTTATTCTGTTTATGGTGAATTACAACAATTGATTTTCTTTTTTAAAAGTTTTTATTTAAATTCCAGTTAGTTAACATACAGTGTAATATTAGTTTCAGGCGTACAATTTAGTGATTCAACACTTCTATGTAACAGCTGGTGCTCATCACAAGTGCACTCCTTAATCACCATAACCTATTTAATCCATCCCCCCACCCACTTCCCCTCTGGTAACCATCAGTTTGTTCTCTATACTTAAGAGTCTTTCTTGGTTTGCCTCTCTCTTCTTATTCCCCTAGTTTGTTTTACAACAATTTATTTTCAAATGTTAATACAACCTTGCATACCCAGAATAAATCCCACTTGGATGTAATGCATTATCCTTTATATATATTGCTGGATCCACTTTGATAGTATTTTGTTAAGTATGTTTATATCTTTGTTGATAAGGGATGTTCTGTAGCTTTCTCTTCTTGCAGTATCTTAGTCTGGTTTTAATATTAGGATAATGCTGGCCTAAATATTACTTGAGAAATGTTCTCTCTTCTAATTTCTGAAAGAGTTTGTGTAAGGTTGATATTATTTCTTCCTTAAATGTTTCATAGAATTCATCAGTGAAACCATCTGTCCTGTAGTATTTTATCTTTTGAAATTTATTTTCCTTTATTAAAATTTTTATTTTATTTTTTATTAACATATACTGTATTATTAGTTTCAGAGGTAGAGTTCAGTGATTCATTAGTTACATACAACACCCAGTGCTCATTACTTCAAGTGCCCTCCTTAATGCCCATCACCCAGTTACCCCATATCCCCACCCACCTCCCCTTCAGTAACCCTCAGTTTGTTTCCTATAGTGAAGAGTCTCTTATGGTTTGTCTCCCTTTATGTTTTCATTTTATTTTATTTTTCCTTCCCCTCCCCAATGTTCATCTGTTTTGTTTTTTAAATTCCACATATGAGCAAAATCATATGGTATTTGTCTTTCTCTGACTGACTTATTTCGCTTAGCATAACACCCTCCAGTTCCATCCACATCATTGCAAAGGGCAAGATTTCATTCTTTTTAATGGCTGAGTAATATTCCATTATATATATACCACAACTTCTTTTTTTTTATTTGACAGAGAGAGAGAGAGAGACAGCGAGAGAGGGAACACAAGCAGGGGGAGTGGGAAAGGGAGAAGCAGGCTTCCTGCCGAGCCAGGAGCCCGATGTGGGACTCGATCCTGGGACTCCAGGATCATGACCTGAGCCGAAGGCAGTCGCTTAACCAACTGAGCCACCCAGGCGCCCCTATACCACAACTTCTTTATCCATGCATCTGTCGGTGGACATCTGGGCTCTTTCCATATTTTGGCTATTGTGGACATTGTTGCTTATAAACATTGGGGGTGCATGTGCCCCTTCAAATCACTGTTTGTATCCTTTGGATAAATACCTAATAGTGCAATGACTGGGTCATAGGGTAGCTCTATTTTTGAGGAACCTCCATACTGTTTTCCATAGTGGCTGCACCAGTTTGCATTCTCACCAACAGTGTAAGAGATTTCCCCTTTTTTCCACATCCTCGCCAACATCTGTTGTTTCCTGACTTATTAATCTTAGCCATTCTGACTGGTGTGAGGTGGCATCTCATTGTGGTTTTGATTCGTATTTCCCTGATGCCCAGGGATATTGAGCATTTTTTCACGTGCCTGTTGGCCATTTGTATGTCTTCTTTGGAGAAATGTCTGTCCATGTCTTCTGCCCATTTCTTGACTGGATTTTTTGTTTTTTGGGTGTTGAGTTTGATAAGTTCTTTATAGATTTTGGATACTAGCCCTTTATCTGATAAGACATTTGCAAATATCTTCTCCCATTCTGTAGGTTGCCTTTTAGTTTTGTTGACTGTTTCCTTTGCTGTGCAAAAGCGTTTTACCTTGATGAAGTCCCAATAGTTCATTTTTGGTTTTGTTTCCCTTGTCTTTGGAGACATGTCTAGCAAGAAGTGGCTGTGGTCAAGGTCAAAGAGGTTGCTGCCTGTGTTCTCCTCTAGGAGTATTTTAAATTCAATGTCTTTATGAAATATAAACTTATTCGGATTTTCTATTTTTTTAGTCAACTTCAAAATTTGATTTTTCAAGGAATTTGTCAATTTCATCTAAGCTGTCAAGTCTTTTGGCATGAAATTATTCATAATATTTCCCTACTAACCTTTCATATATGTAGTATCTGCAGTGACATTCCCTCTTTCATTCCTGCTAGTTCTAATTTGTATCTTCTCCCTTTTTATCTTATCATTATTACTTAAGGCTTATGAATCTTTTCAAATAACCAGATCTTGATCTTACTGATTTCCTCTATTGTTTTTCTGATTTCAATTTCATTGATTCCCATTCTCTGTTCTATTTCTACTAATCAAGTAGAAGCTTAGATTGTTGATTTGAATACTCTTCTTCTAATATAATGAGGACCTTAAGTTATTTCCCTAAAGCACTGCTTTAGCTACAACACACAAATTTTGGTATGCCATGTTTTCAATTTCATTTAGTTGAAAAGTTTCTAATTTAACTTATGATTTCTTCTTTGACTCATGTGTTATGTATAAATATCTTTTTAATTCCAAACATTCAGGAATCTTTGAGATATCTTATAGCTATAGATTCCTAATTTATTTCCACTGTGCATCGTAATTTGCATGATTTCACTCTTACTAAAGTTATTGAGACTAGTTTTGTGGCCCACAATATGGCTATTTTGATAAATGTTCCATGTACTATTTTATGTGATATTAATATAGGTACTCCAGCTTTCTTTGATTTTTTATATTGTATACTGCTTGTCACATATTTCCTTTTAACCAATCTGTGTCTTTATAATAAAGTGAGACTCATAGACAACATATAGTTGTGTCTTGGTTTAAACCCAAGCAGAGAAAATGATTCTTTCCTTTTTTTCTTCTTCTTTTTTGTAATATAGAAACTCTTATTTGAAAGTCAAAGTAAGTGAAGTCAAATGAGTATATTTTCCAAGATGAGTCAACACTGCCTGACCCAGCAGGATTTGAAAAGCTGCAGTAGGAAATAAGGAAGAATTAAAAGTATTTCTGGGCATTTTGACATTGAATGAATAATGCATGACTTTTAAGCAGTAGATAATGCAAATTAAAAATTTTGAGTCGGCAGCTCAGGTACACTTTATAATAGGATTGTAATAGAAAATGAAGAATAGGTCTAAGTCATAGACATGGTTGAAATATGTATATCCCTCAGTTTTATGCTTCAGTATAACAGAGTAAAGACAGTGATCTATAATGAAAAATAATTTGAAACAGTTATATTTGTCAGTGGAATAGACTGTAGTACATTGATATGTATTATTTTTTTCTAGCAGTTTTATAATATTCCAGGTAGGGAGGGCACAATAATTAACAATACAAGTATTATCCCTGCCCTCATAAAGTTCATATTTTAGTAGAAGAAAGAAAGAAATATGCAATTAAATAATTATATGGTATTGAACAATTACATGTAATTACTAGTAGTGAGAGCACTGAATGCTAAAGAAGTGTATAATGAAGGACATAATCTAGTGTTCAGGGGACCAGAACCAAAGTGGATAGTTAAGAGATCTAAAGAATGAGGAGTAAGCTATGTGAAGGGGGTTGGTTTGATAGACTAAGATAGATATGGGCAAATGCCTGAGGCAGGAGATAGCTTGGAATGTTTAAGAAAATGAAAGAAGCCTAGTATACCTGGAGTAAAGTGAGGGGAAGAAAGTAGGATATGTGACAGGAGAGAAGCAGGCAGTGACCTGGCAATATTAACTTTGATTTAGTAATTAGGGAACTGCAAAAAGCAATGGAAATCAAAGCAATGACATAATCAAATTTGTATTTAAAAATTTTTTACTCTTTGCTATGTGGAGAAAATATTGGAGTGGAAACAAGATATTTTTTATAAGATTTTATTTATTTGAGAGAGAGAGAGAGTGCGCACAGAAGCAGGAGGAGCAGCAGAAGGAGAGGGAGAAGCAGGCACCTCTAAACAAAAGATTTTATAAGGAAATTAGCTAAGAAGCTATTGAAACACTACAATCTGGCATTGTTAATAGCTTTGTGGTCAGTAAGTTATGGTTGTAGAGATGTAGAAAAGCTAATCAATTGGAGAGATTTTAAGAAAGTAGAATCAGGGTGCCTGGGTGGCTCAGTCGTTAAGTGTCTGCCTTTGGCTCAGGTCATGATCCCAGGGTCCTGGGATTGAGCCCCGCATTGGGCTCCCTGCTCAGTGGGAAGTCTGCTTCTCCCTCTCCCACTCCCCCTGCTTGCGTTCCCTCTCTCGCTGTGTCTGTCTCTGTCAAATAAATAAATAAAATCTTAAAAAAAAAAAAGAAAGGAGAATCAACCAGACATTTTGATTCATTGTATATATGGGTTGAAGGAGAAGATAAGATCGATTCATAAACTTATGGCTTGAGTAGCTGAGTGGACAGTATTAGCATATTTGAGTCTGAGACCCCCAGAAGATGAGCAGTTTTGAGGGGAAAAAAGATAATTAGTTCAAGTTTGAGCATACTGAACTTGAGGTAACTAAGATATATGCAGATATAGAATATGCAGTTGGATATAGTCTTCAGTTTGAAAAATGGTGGATGCTGGAGATACAATTGTGGGATTCATCAGCATATTGATGGTGGTTGGTCATAAGAATGGATAACAGACATTTTCTAGGTAAAGTGTGTAGAATTGAAAAGCAAAGGGCCCAGGAAGAGTCCTGAATATCCAACACTGAAGGGCCATGTTGAGGAGAAGGACCCAGAAAAAGAGACTGGGAAGTAGCCACATAAATAGGAGGGAGACCAGGAAAATACAGCTTAATGGAAGCCAAGGTAGAAAAGAACTTTAAGGAAAGAAGGGTCAATTGTGCTGAAAGCTATTGATAGATCTGATAAAATGAAAATGCATGTTTAATTTTTATATACACATTCTAAGTGGATAGAATTAGCAAATAAGGTGTTGTAGCGTGCAAAGAACATGATGTTTGATTGAGACAAACCTGGTTTTAAATCCACAGGAAAGTAATGTCAGCAACGTGGTAGAATAGGAGTTTTAGCCCTCATCCCCCACAAAGAAACAGATTTTGACAACCACCCATGGATGAGGTACAGAAATCCACAGAGATGGGTGCCTGGGTGGCTCAGTCGTTAAGCGTCTGCCTTCGGCTCAGGTCATGATCCCAGGGTCCTGGGATCGAGTCCCACATCGGGCTCCCTGCTCGGCAGGAAGCCTGCTTCTCCTTCTCCCACTCCCCCTGCTTGTGTTCCTGCTCTCGCTATCTCTCTCTCTGTCAAATAAATAAATAAAATCTTTAAAAAAAAAAAAAGAAATCCACAGAGAGGTTCTAGCACTTCATTGGAGCTAAAAAATCTGAGAATAGACTCATTGAAGATGATCAACAAGAGCCGTTTCACTTTACCTATGTTAGAGAGAGAGAGATCCCCGCAGCCTGTGATTTCTCCCATGGGGGAAAGTGAGTATCTGACTTCCTTAGCTGCTCCATTCTCATCCTACCCATGACACTTAGGAGATTGGCACAGCTGAGTAGTCAGGGGGCAGCAAGGAGCAGGGAAAAGGGGTGGGGACTCAGAATAACTGGAGGGTTGAAGTCAACAAAGAGTCATGGATTCTACTACTCACTTTGCATAATCTGCCAAGAGGCCCACTCGTAAACCTTGTATGATACATCACCTGCAGTCTCTCCCAATTACTCTGCAAGTGACCCCTAGATCTCCATGCATCCCTCACCCCTTTTGAGCTGGTGCCTGCCCCCCTCCCCACACTCCCACAAAATACACATGCAAGCCTCTATAGCTTGTGCACAAGCACATACAGGTGGCTCAACTCTGCTGGGTTGGGAGAAGGCACATAACCTTGAATGTTTCAGGGCACTGCCTAGGGAAAATAAATGGGAGGCTCTCAGCACATGGCCTGGCTTTGTAGGATTGAGAAAGTGCATACAATCCTAAAATTACCCCCAAGAGGGAACAAGAGGAGTGGAGTGGGTACATCCATAGCAAATGTCTGAGAGACCCCCAGAGTGCCTAGCTAGGCTGACTGGTGAAGGTCTTTCTCTCTCAGAGCTAATCAGTAAAGACCAGAAGGGGTGATTGCTTTAAATGCAAAGATGGCAATGAAAGAATTCAAGGAATATGAAAAATCAAGGAAACATAACACTATTAAAGGAGTGTAATAATTTCCCAGTAATCAACCCCCCAAACATGGAGATTTATAGTCTAACAAATAATTCAAAAAGGAAGGTCAGAAAGCTTTTAGAAAACAAGCAATGCAATTAAATCTGGAAAACAATTCATGAACAAAAGAATTTCAACAAAGAAAATGAAATCATTAAAAAAGAAACAAATAGATTCTGGAGCTGAAGAGTATGATGAAAGAAGTGAAAGATGCAATAGAGCTTCAACAGTAGACTTGTCAAATGGAAGAAAGAATTTGTGAACTTAGATAATTTGAAATTATCCAATCAAGGGGAAAAAAGAATGAAGAAGAGTAAAGGAAGCCTATTGGTTTTATAGGGCACTATCAAATGAATATATGCATTATGTGACTCAAAAAAGAAGACAGAAAAGACCAGAGGTTTATTTAAAGAAATAATGGCAGAAAACTTCCCAAATTATGGGAGGAACATAGACATCCAGATGCATGAAGCTCAAATAGTCAAATAGAATCAACCCAAAGAAGATTAAACTGAGACACATAATAATCAAATTCTCAAAACTCAAAGAGAAAAAGAAATTTAAAAGCAATAAAGGAAAAGCAACTCATCACATACAGAAGAAACCCCATTAGGCTATCAGTGGATATCTCAGCAGAAACCCTACTGACCAGGAAAGAGTGAGATGATATGTTCAAAATGCTGAAAGAAAAAAACCCTGCCAAACAAGAATAGTATACCTAGCAAAGATGTCCTTCAGAAATGGAGAGATAAAAACTTTCTCAGAAAAACAAAAATTGAGGGAGTTCTTCACCACTAGACCTGCCTCACAAGAAATGCTAAGGGGAGTTCCTTCAGTTGGAATGAAAGGATGCTAATTAATAATATGAAAACATATAAAAGTATAACTCAATGGTAAGGGCAAGTATGCAGTCAAATCAGAATTATCTAATACTATAATGGTGGTGCTTAAATGACTTTTAATTCTAGTATAACAGTTAAAAGACAAAGGTATTAAAAATAACAAGAGCTACAATAATTTGATAATGAACACACATTATAAAAAGATATAAACTGTGACATCAGTAACATAAAATGTGAGGTAGAAGTAAAAGATAGAATTTTTGTATGCAATCGAAGTAAAGTTTTTATCAGCTTAAAACAGACTATAAGCTATTTTATGTAATCCTAAGACTAACCACAAGGAAAACACTTCTAGTAGATACACAAAAGATAAAGAGAAAGGAATCAAAGAATACCACTACAAAAAAGCAATCAAATCACAAAGGAAGACAGCAAGAGAGGAAGAAAAGAAAAAAAGGAAATATAAAGCCATCATAAGACAATTAACAAAATGGCAAAAGTAAGTCCTTACCTATCAATAATTACTTTAAATCTAAATTGATTACTTCTGGGGCAGAGGTCACCAGCAGCCTTGGCTTGGCCTGGGCTTTGGTCTGTGAAGCAAGTTTGCAGTCGATGAGGACCTTCTTCCAGGCAGTGAGCAGCAAGAAGGTCCATTCCACCAACTTCAACTGCTTGGTGATTGTGTGGATGTTCTGTTCAGAGAAAGCATTGCCTGATTATGTACGGTGACCACCTCATGGTCCAGGAAATGCTCATTGCCTTGCCTCTCACATCCAGGCCAGGGCTGCAGCCGGTGCTGGTACCAGGCACTGACAGTGCAGAAGAGACCAACAAGCAGATTTTAGCTTGGGATTGCTAGGACACTTCCCTAGGGCCACAGAGCAAAGAAAATAAAAAGACAGAGAGAGCAAGCAAGCGAGCAAGTGTGAGACAGAGCCATATGACTACTAATCCAACCAACATTTCTAGGACAAAACACATTCAGAGAGGGGTTTGGACAAACTTGAATTTATTTCACTTTCTTACCATCACTCCCTGCCGAACTTGTTTGAATTTGGCTTCTCCCACCATTCACTCAAGGTACCTTTTACTCTTATTAACCAAATCCAGTGCTTTTTCTCAGTCATCTTTCTATCTCAGTAGCATCTGCCACTTTTAATTCACTCCCTTGTGGAAGTTCTCTTCCTCTTGGGTTTTTTTTTCTTCTCTTAACCATAAAAGTGTACTACTCTAATCCTTCATTTTCTTCTCTATTTCTGGGGTATCTCATTCTCTATCATAACTTGAACTACCCTCTTGGGTTAAATCCTACATTTCTGTTTGGCTTTAATCTCAATTACTGTGGTATAGTCAGATTACCTACTCCCAATTTCCTCCAAATCCTACCAACATTCTTTGTCCAAAATAGAATTGATCATCTTACATGCACATATACTTGCTTCTCCCCCTGACTTCCCCATTCCTTTTAAAGGCACTTCATCTGCTTAGCCACCTAAGCTGGAAACCACAGCATTATCTCTGGTTCTGCCCTCTCCCTTTCCCTGCATATCCAATAAGTAAGTTCAGAATATTCTGTCTTAAACAAAAGCTTCTGAAATGTTCTCTCCATTCCCATTCACTGTATTGTTGTATTCTCCCACCCAGTCTCCTTTTCTCTGATCATCAGAGCACATTTTCAAAGCACATCACTGGTTTTATGTATCTCTACTACTTGTTTCACATTGTGCCTAATGTGTTTTTCATACTGGGTTACCACCAATTTAGTGTGGATCATGAAATCAATTTAGGGGGTTAAATCAGCCTTTAAAAAACAGAGTAAAATAGAATAAAAAGTATCAGAGTGCATGGCACAGAGAATGGGAAGCATTCTTTTAAGGAATTTAAGTTTTCAGCATATAATCATGAATATACATATAAAATATAAAGTATGTGTATGTGTGTGTATACTTGGTTGCAATATAGAATTACTTCTTACCATGGGTTGTAGGAAAAAAATGGTTGATGGCTACTGGTTTAGAGAACTTCAAAATGCTCAGCCAGGCAATCAATGATCTCTAGACACTGGCCATTGTGTACTTTGCCAAACAAATACATTTTCCATGACTTTGCTACAGCATTACTGTACTGCTTCTCTGCCTGAAAGGGTGCTACCTTCAAGAGCCGGTTTTACCCCTCCCCCTTTAAAAAAGAAACTACCAAAAAACAAACAAAAAAACCTATCAGAAGGCAGTATAGTGTAGTAAAGAGCCAGAATTTCTGGGGTTGAAATCCTAGCTTTGCCTGTAAGTAGCTCTGTGACTGTGGAAAAATTACTTAGTCTCTCAGTGCCTGTTTCCTCATTTATAAAATGGGTATGATAGTACCTATCTCCTAGGACTGCTGAGAGGATTAAATGAGTTGATATCTGTAAAGTGCCTAGAACACTACCAGGAACACAGTAAGTGTTGTCTGAGAGGCCTTATGCTATAGTTGACAAGCCTAGATTTGAGTTCCCTGGCTGCATGCTTAATTAGCTGTTATTTCTAGCCAGACTGTACCGCTCTCCTCATCTGTAAAAATGGGGATGGTTCAAACATTGCTGCAAAAATAGACTGAATGCTGGCACTGTGAACTTGAGGATCAGGCTGTTTTCTCTATGTCCCCAGCACTTTGCATAGTGCCTGATACACAGTGTGCAATAAACATTTGTTGAATTTACAAATTAAAAAAATCTAAATTGATTAAATTTTTTCAATCAAAAGACAGAGTGCTTGAAAGGCTTTTTAAAAACCCACATGATCTAACTATAAGAGAATCACTTCAACTTTAAGGACACACACAGGCTGAAAGTGAAAAGATGGAAAAAGATACTCCATGAAAATAACCAAAGGAGAGCAGGGATGGCTATACTCGTATCAGAAAAATAGACTTTAGGTCAAAAACTGCCAGAAGAGACATCATTATATAATGATAAAGGTGTAAATTCATCAAGAGGATATAGCAATTGTAAATAAAAATAAGTATCCCAACGCTGGAGCACCTAAATATGTAAGGAAAATACTAACAAATGGAGAAATAGTAATAATAAAATAATAGTAGGAGACTTCAAGGAGACTTCACTTTGAACAATAGATAGATCATCCAGATAGGAAATGGATAAGGACACAGAACACTTGAATAACACTATAGACCAAATAGACCTAACAGATATATACAAATCATTCTATCCCTGGCAGAATACATATTCTTCTCAAGTGTACATGGAACATTGTCCAGAATAGATCATATGTTGGGTCACAAAACAAGTTTTAATAAAATTAAGCAGATTAAAATCATATCAGTACCTTTCCAACTACAATGATAAGAAACTATAAATCAATAATGAGAGGAAAACTGAAAAATTCACAAATATGTGGAAATTAAGCTACACATCTTAAACAACCAAAGGGTCAAAGAATTTAAGTGGGAAATCAAAAAAATATCGAGACAAATGAAAACGGAAACACCAAATACCAAACTTATGGGATGCAGCAACAGCAGTTCTAGGAAAGAAGTTTACAGTGATAAGTGCCTACATTAAGAAAAAAACCTCAAATAAATGACCTAATTTACTCCTCAAGGAGCCAGAAAAAGAACAAACTAAGCCCAAAGTTAGCAGAAGGAAGGAAATAATAAAGATTAGAGCAGAAATAGATGAAATAGATTAGAAAACAATAAAAATAATCAATAAAACTAGGAGTTGTTTTTTGAAAAGATAAACAAAATTAGCAAGCCTTTAGCCAGACTACCAAGAACACAAGAGATTAGATTCAAATATATAGAATTATAAATGAAAGAGTAGACATTATAATTGATACTACAGAAATACAAAGGATCATATTGGACTACTATGAACAATTACAGGCCAACACATTTGATAGCCCAGAATAAATGGATAAATTCCTAGGAACATACAACCTGCCAAGACTGAATCATGAAGAAATAGAAAATCTGAATAGACCAATAATGAATAAGGAGATTGAATCAATAATCTAAATCTCCCAACAAATAAAGTCCAAGATTAGATGGCTTTTACTGGTATATTCCACCAAACGTTCAGGAAGAATTAACACCAATCCTTCTCAATCTCTTCCAAAAAAATTGAAGAGGACGGAACACAGCCAAACTCATTTTATGAGGCCAGCATTACTCTAATATCAAAGCCAGACAAGGACACTACAAGAAAAGAAAATTACAGGCCAATATCCCTGATGAACATAGATGCAAAAACAACCAAAAAATACTAGCAAAATGAATTCAATAGCATATTTAAAAGATCCTATACCATGATCAAGTGGGATCGATCCCTCTCATGCAAGATGGTTCAACATATGCAAATCAATAAACGCAATACAGCATAGTAACAGAATGAAGAGTACATGATCATCTCAATAGATATAGAAAAAAAGCATTTGACAAAATTAAACATCCTTTCACAACAAAAACTCTTAATAAATTAGGTATCAAAGGAATGTATATTGGGGGAGGTCACTGAGAGGGTGTGACCACTGGCTGACCCATGAGCTGGATCCCAGCGATCAAAGGGTCCTCATCCCCTCCCCAGTCCTTTGAATGTGCATTCTGCTTGCCTTCCTTGCTCCCAGAAGCTGTCCTAAAGACACAGCCTTGAGACAGTGATATGGTATTTAGACCATCTGGACAGTATATGTGACTGAACCCAGTTAAGGCATCTATATAAAATTTTAAGATTTGGCAGGTGCGTGAGGAGATCTACTCATCTTGTGGCCACTTCAGACAAGCCTCCTATGTAGTTTCCCTTGCTTATTAAATCTGCCACATACCAATCTGGAGTGGTCTGCCTCTTTCTTTGGTCTCTCCCTGCCCTCTGCATATAGGGGCTGGTTTCAGATTATAACCAAGAAGTTCCTGAGGTTGTGAACCAACAACGTACTTCAACATAATAAAGGGTGTATATGACAAACCCATAACTAGTATCATAGTCAACAGTAAAATAGTCAAAAGCTGAACACTTTTCCTCTAAGATCAGGAAGAAGACAAGGATGTGCACTCTCACCACTTTAATTCAACATAGTATTGGAAGACTTTGCCAGAGCAATTAGGCAAGAAAAAGAAATGGAAGGCATCCAAATAAGGTAGAAGTAAAAATATACTTTTTTGTAGATGACACGATTTTATTTTTTTTTATTTTTTTATTTTTTTTAAGATTTTATTTATTTATTTGAGAGAGAGAGCACATGAGATGGGGGAGGGTCAGAAAGAGAAGCAGACTCCCCGCCGAGCAGGGAGCCCGATGCGGGACTCGATCCCGGGACTCCAGGATCATGACCTGAGCCGAAGGCAGTCGCTTAACCAACTGAGCCACCCAGGCGCCCGACACGATTTTATATATAGAAAACCCACAGATGCCACTGAAAGAACTAAACAATGAATTCAGTAAAGTTTCAGGATACATCGACACAAAAATCAGTTGCACTTCTATATGCAACCAAATATCCCAAAAGGAAATTAAGAAAACAATCCCACTTGCAATAGTATCAAAAAGAACACCTAGGAATAAATTTAACAAAGGAGGTAAATGATCTGTACACTGAAAACTATAAAACACTGATGAAAGAAATTGAAGAGGACATAAACACTGATGAAAGAAATTGAAGAGGACAAAAAATCCTGTGTCCATGATTGGAAGAATTAATATTGTTAAAATGTCCACACTACCTGAAGCCATATACAGATTCAATGCAATCCCTATGAAAATTTCAATGACATTTTTCATAGAAATAGAAAAAACAATCCTAAAATTAATATGGAACTACAAGAGACCCTGAATAGCCAAAACAAGCTTGAACAAGAAGAACAAAGATGGAGGCATCACACGTCCTACTTTTGAAAGGTATTACAAAGCTACAGTAATCAAAACAGTAAGATACTGACATAAAAGCAGACATCTGTATCAATGGAGCAGAATAGAGATCCCAAAAATAAATCCATACATCTACAGTCAATTGATCTTTGACAAGGGTTCAAAAACACACAATGAGAAAAAATAATCTCTTCAATAAATGATGCTGAGAAAACTGGATATCCACAGGCAGAATAATGAAATTGGACCCTTATCTCCTACGATATACAATAATTAACCCAAACTGGATTAAAGACTGAAACATAAGATCTGAAATTATGAAACTACTAGAAGAAAACATAGAGCACAAATTTCTTGACATTGGTCTGTGCAATGATTTTTTTGGACATGACCCTGTATTAGTCAGGGTTCTCCAGAGAAACAGAACCAATAGGATAGATAATGATATAGATATAGATACAGATGATATAGATTTACATATAGATTACAGATATAGATATATGAAGAGGTTGCTTATAGGAATTGACTCATGTAGTTATGGAGATGAAGAAGTCCTATAATCTGATGTCTACAAGCTGGAGAACCAGGAATGCCAGTGGTAAAATTCAGTCCATGTCTGAAGGCCTGAGAACCAGGGGAGCCAATCTTGTAACTCCCAGTCTGACACTGAAGGCCTGAGAATCAAGGGGCCACTGTTATAAGTCCTGGAGTCCAAAGACCCAAGAACCAGGAGCCCCAATGTCCAAGGGCAGGAAAAGATGGGCATCTCAGCTTGAGGAGAAAGAGAATTTGCCCTTCTGGTTCCACTTGGGCCCTCAGAAGATCAGATGTTCCCCTCCCTCATTGTTGAGGCCAGATCTCTTTACTCAAGTCTGTTGAGTCAAATGCTCATCTTTTCTACAAACACCCTCACAGCCAGAAATGATTTACCAGCTACCTGGGTATTCCTTAGTCCAGTCAAGTTAGTAGATAAAATGAACTATCACAGACCCCCAAAACAAAGGCAACAAAAGCAAAATAGACAAGTCAAATTGCATCAAACCAAAAAGTTTCTGCAAAGCAAAGGAAACAATCAACAGAGTATATAACCTATGGAATGGGGAAAAAAAATATTTACAAACCATACATCTAACGAAGTGTTAATATCCAAAATATATAAGAAACTCAAACAACTCAATAGCAAAAAAAATACAAATAACCAGATTAAAAGCAAGCTAAAGAACTAAATACACATTTCTCCAAAGAAGATACATAAACAACAAGTATATAAAAAGGCACTTACATCAGTAATCATCACGGAAATGCAAATCAAAACCAGTGTGGTACCAGCATAAAGACAGACATATAGACCAATGGAATAGGATAAAGAGCCCAGAAATAAACTCTCATGCATATGGTCAAATGATTTTTTACAAGGATATCAAAACTATTTAATGGGATAGGACAGTCTGTTAAATAAATGGTGCTAGGAAAACTAAATATCCACATGCAAAAGAATGAAGCTGGATCCTAACACTATATACAAAATTAACTCAAAATAGATTAAATATCTAAATGTAAGACATTACTATAAAACTCTTAGAAAAAAACATAGGGGAAAAGTTTCATGACATTGGATTTGACAATGATTTCTTGGATATGACACCAAAGACATACACAAAGAGGAAAAAGAAACAGACAAATCGGACTTCATGAAAATTTAAAATTCTGTGCATCAAAAGACAGTATCAACAGAGTAAAAAGGTAACTCACAGAATGGGAGAAAATATTTGGCAAATTATATATCTGATAAGGGATCAATATCCAGAATATATAGAGAATGTCTAAAACTCAGCAACATCAACAACAAACAACCTGATACAAAAATGGGTAAAGTCCTTGCACAGACACTTTATCTAAAGAAGATATGCTCATGAAATGGCCAATATGAACATGAAAAAATGTTCAACATCTTGAAATGCAAATCAAAACTCACACCCATTATGATGACTAATATCAGAAGAACAGAAAATAAGTGTTGGCAAGGATGTGCAGAAATTGGAATCCTGTGCATGGTTGATGGGAGTGTAAAATGAAACTACCACTGGGAAAACAATATGGCAATTCCTCAAAAAATTAAAAATAGCAGTACATTACCCAGCAATTCCCCTTTGGGTTATACTCAAAAGAACTGAAAGCAAACAAGGTCTTGAAGAGATAGTTGTATACCAATGCTCATAGCAGTATTATTCACAATAGCTAAAATGTGTAAGCAAACCAAGTGTCAATTGACAGATAAGTGGATAAACAAAATGTGATATATCTATATCTATCATCTATGGCACTGTTGTAGTGGAAGTCTCTCTGTCAGTCTACCTATTGCACTGTTGTAGTAGAGGTCCTAGCCAGAGCAATCAGGCAACAAAAAGAAATAAAAGGCATCAGAATCAGAAAGGAAGAAGTAAAAATTCTCTATTTTCAGGTGGCATGATTTTATATATAAAAATCCTAAACACTTTACAAAAAACTATTAGATCTAATCAACAAATTCAAGGGTCCAAAAACATAAAATACTTGGGAATACATTTAACTGAGGAGGCAAAAGATCTCTACACTGAAAACTAAGACACTGATGAAAGAAACTGAAGAAGACACAAATAAATGGAAAGATATCCCATGTTCATGAATGGAAAGATTTAATATTGTTAAAATATTCATAATACCCAAAGCCATCTATAGATTCAATGCAATCTCTATCAAGATTTCAATGGTATTTTTTATAGAAATAAAAAAAATCCTGAAATTCATTTGGAACCACGAAAGACCCCAAACAGACCAGAAAATCCTGAGAAAAAAACAAAGTGGGAGGCATCACACTTCCTGATTTCAAACAATCTTACAATGATATCATAATCAAAACAGTATGGTAGTGGCACAAAACAGACACAGGCCAATGGAACATAATTAAGATTCTAGAAATACACGCCTGCATATATGGTCTACTAACATTTGACAAGGGAGTCAATAATACTAAATGGAGAAAAGACAGTCTCTTCAATAAATGGTGCTGGGAAAGTTGGATATTCTCATATAAAAGAATGAAACTATAGTCCTACCTTACACCCACTCATAAAAAATAACCCAAAATGGATTAAAGACTTAAATGTAAGACCTGAAACCATAAAACTCCTAGAAGAAAACAAAGGGGAAAAGCTCCTTGAACTTGATTTTGGCAATGATTTTTTGGGTATGACACCTAAAGCACAAGCAACAAAATAAACAATTAAGACTGCATCAAACTAAGAAGCTTCAGCACAGCAAAAGAAATGATGGACAAATGAAAATGCAACTTATGGAATGGGAGAAAATGTTTGAAAACCACACATCTGATAAGAGGTTATCATCAAAAATATATGAGTAACTCATACAAACCAATGACAAAAACCCCACAAATAATCCAAATAAAAATGGGCAGAGGAACTCCACAAATGTTCTTCCAAAGAAGATACTCAAGTGGCCAACAGGTACATGAAATAACCAACATCACTAATCATCAAGAAAATGCTAATCAAAACTACAATAAGATTTCACTTCATTTCATCTCATACCTGTTAGAATGGTTATCATAGAAAGACAATACCAAGTGCTGGCAAGGATATGGAGAAAATGTGCACTGTTGGTGGGAATATATATTGATGTAGTCACTATGGAAAACAGTATGGAGGTTCCTCAAAAAATTAAAAATAGAGCCATATGATCCAGCAATTCTACTTCTGAATAGGTACCCAAAGGAAACAAATCACTAACTTAAAAGATAGATGCACCCCCATGTTCATTGCAGCATTATTTACAATAGCCAAGACATGGAATCAAACTAAGGTATCATCAGTGGATTAATGGAAAAGTAAATGTGGTGCATACATACAAAATGGAATATTATTCAGCCATAAAAAGAAGGACATCTTGCCATTTGCAACAACATGTACGGATCTTGAGGGCATTATGTTAAGTAAATAAGTCAGACAGTGAAAGACAAATACTGTATGATCTCACTTATATGTGGAATCTAAAAACAAACAAACAAACAAATAAACAAACTCCTATAGAACAGACTCATGGTTGCCAGAGGTGGGGAATAGGGGTAGGCTGCAAAGGTGAAGGTAGTCAAAAGGTACAAACTGCCAATTATAAAATATAAGTCATGGGGATATAATGTACAACATAGCATAGTGACCATAGTTAATAATACTGTATTGTATATTTGAATGCTGCTGAGAGAATAGATCTTTTTTTTTAAGATTTTATGTATTTATTTGACAGAGAGACAGCGAGAGAGGGAACACAAGCCGGGGGAGTGGGAGAGGGAGAAGCAGGCTCCCCACGGAGCAGGGAGCCCGATGTGGGGCTTGATCCCAGGACCCTGGGATCATGAACTGAGCCAAAGGCAGACGCTTAACAACTGAGCCACCCAGGTGCCCCAAGAGAATAGATCTTAAAAGTTCTCCAAACTGAGGGTTGATGGAGGGAGGTGAGTGGGGGATGGGCTAAATGGGCAATGGGTATTAAGGAAGGACTTGTTATGATGACCACTGGGTGTTATATGTAAGTGATGAATCACTAAATGCTATTCCTGAAACCAATATTACTCTATGTTAACTAACTAGAATTTAAATAAAAATTTGAAACAAACCAAAAAAGTTCTCATCACAAAAAAAAAATGTAACTATGTGTGGTTATGGATGTAGACTTACTGTGGTAATCATTTCATGATATACACAAATATCAAATCATTATGTTGTACAACTGGAACAATATGTCAATTATTATATGTCAAACAAAAAGAAAACACTACCATGCACATACATACAAAGTCCTCATTATCTAAGGACAACTAGTACTTAAAATGATACCTGAAGAGAATCAACCTAAAAGGGTAACAAAATTTCATCACAAATGGAAAAAACAAGGTTTGTTTAGGATTTCATCTATGAAAATAAAACCAAAAATTGTGAAAATATGCTTGTTAATCTCATATTTAAAAGATTTTAGGTTTTGATTGCAGTTATGCACTAATTTTTAGAACGGACAAAGAATGAAATAATTGGGGGATTTGGGGCATTGCTCCAATAAAAGTATTACATGATACAGTATCCTTCACCACATTTTTTTATTCTCCTAGCATAAAAAGGGTTATTTTTGCCCAAACATTTGAACAATTCATTTCTTCTAAAGATCCCCTCATCAGTTTGATATCAAAACCCATATCACTCATCATCCATGTAGATTTTCGTCACTTCAATTAAGTGATCTAATTCATGTATCAGTGCCTATGGTATGTTGAAGCAGTTATCCAACACCACTTTCAACTTTACGAAATCTTATATCTTGTGCAACAATTATAATTTTACCTTGCGATTAATTTGTAATTTTGGCACTGTTAGCATTCATTAGTCAACAAAGGACCAATGATGTGATGGATGATATAGAGGCTATTGCTAAACAGGGAGGGATTTTGAGGAGAAATAATTTTATAAGTGATCAATTTATTGGTGATCTTATCCATGGTATAATGAATTTTGCTTTCCTATAAAACCTCATAAAATATAAGCACTCAGGAAAAGTGTAATGTAATTCTACACACATACATATACACATCTATACATGTATATATAATCTTGTGAGATATATATCCTAAACGGTAGGATTAAAGCTAATTTTTATATTTTCCTTATTACCTACCTGCATTTTCTGATTTTTCTATTACTGATCATACATGATTTGTGTAACTAAAAAAAAACCTGTATGATTTATCAAATGAAAGTAAGCTTTGATTAATATTTGAAAATAATGAGGTTTAAGGTCTTTGTCTAGTCACAGATTTTGTTTGCATTGGTTTTACAAACTGGCAACTGAAATTAGGCCTTGATACTTGTATATCCTAGAGTCATTAAGCCCAGAATTATAGGGTACCACTTGCTAGGGATAGTAAACAGACCTGAAACTACAGAATGAAAGATTTGGGTTTTATTTACTAAATAACATTCTGACAGTTTGTGTTGTTAACTTTGGTAGGCACTACTACAAATTGAAAAATTTGATTCTAGTTTAGGATTAAATCTGATCCTAATTTGAGATTGAGGGATTAAATAAATAGTTTTTCATAGTCTTTTCCAGTATTTTCTAAGCTTATCAGCATGACCCAGGTCCCTTGCTACAAATACAGATCCTCTTCTTCTGCTCTTAAAAATGTGACTTTGTAGGCCAGGAATCTATATTAACAGCTAACACCCTCAGGTGATTCTGATGTAGCCCTATACATACACTGGTGTTGAGGAATCAGTGTTTTAGTCCAATGGTTCTGGGACGAAATCACCAAACTCTTGGTGAATGGACATTTACATTCACTTCTTTATGATCCTATAATGAAGAGAATTTCTTAGGGTATGGCCTTCCTTGGGTAATACAAACATGGTGCAATTTCTATTTGTATCATATCAATGCCAGCACCTGCCAACCAAGAGAAAGCAAATGATCCTCAGTATCAAGTATCAAACATTAGAATGCAGCAAAATTTGAAAGAGAAAGGCATTACAACACAACACATACCCTCCCCAGATGAGCACTGGGTATTATATAAGACTGATGAATCACAGACCTGTACCCCTGAAACAAATAATACATTATATACTAATTAATTGAATTTAAATTAAAAAAAGAAAAAATATAAATAAAATAAAATGAAAAAAGAAAGAGAAAAGCAATCACTTAAAGCAAACTTTTCAATAGATTTCAATACAGCAAAATCATAAAAATCTCTCTTAAAGATCAGCTAATACAACTTCATAATTTTACAGATGAAAGTCACAAAGGTAAAGTCATATGAATTGTATTAAAACCAGAATTGTGACAAAATTCAGGACACAATGACTCTTACACTTGCATGTTTTTAATGAATCAATTATGTATATTAATTGAATTCCTTGAGAGCATGTATTTCTAGTACTTAGCACACTTCTTGGCACATGATGCCTCAGTAAAAGTTTGTTAAAGTGTTCTGTTTAATTTTAGGAGGTCAAAACAAAAATCATGGTGATAACTTGTAACAAAAATTCTGTTTAGAGTATTTGAAAGCTGTGAATACATATGCAACACAAAGAAAATCAAGGGATATATAATATATATATATCTTTTAGGCACGGAAGCCCAGGAGGCAGGAACAGAAATGGAGGAGGACTAGGGAAGCAAATAGGTTGTGTACTGACCTGGGGACTGCTCCATTTAGGCAATCAACACCAACTGCCCACCCCTCCTTTTGTTCCCTCTTAAAGAGCTTCTGAAATTTACACAAGAGGGGCAGACAGGAAGCCAAGACCTCCATAGGCAAACCTTGGCCCCACTCAGTTTCTGTGCTGTTTGGAGCCTCCGTTTCCTTGTCTGGAAAATGAGGTTGACAATAATAATAATTAGTTCACAGCATTACTGTGGTGATTAAGTGCAGTGATATATATTTACCATAGAATATTATTTGGTACCAGAGAAGTGCTAGCTCTTCTTCTTAGTATGGATTCTTTCAACAAACTGTAATTGAGCACCAACTCTATGCCACCTTGAGGAGATACAACGATGGACAAGAGCAATAAAGTTCCTTCCTGTATGAAATTTATATGTTCTATTACTGAATAAAATTAAATGGGGCAGACAATAAACAAGGAAACATTGAAAAATTATTTTGAGCATATATTCTGTAAAGAAAACAAAGCAGAAAAATGTTTAGTGATCAGTGGTCATGGAGAGTCCATCTGAGGAGGGACCATATAAGCTGGGACCTGAATTACAAGAAAGATATGTGCACAGATCTGGAGGTTCAGCATTCAGTGCTGAGTAAACAGCTGGTACAAAAACTCAAAGGTGAGAACATACTTGATCTGTTCCAAGGTGGAACTCATGCACCTGCAATATGATCATGCCTTGGAGATGTATTTCTACCCCTGCACATGTGAAGATAATTTATATGGGCATCTTCATCTTCACCAAGTAAGAGTTGGAGAATGAGGAAGAAGTAGCTACATGTCCTGGATGTTCTGGCATTATAAAATGGACAAAGGTCAGTTTACGTGTAGAGAAACAATCCCAGTCCCTTCCACCAATGAATGATTAGTTAAATGCTGAAGGCTTGAGGAGTCAAAATCCTGAACAACTGGGAATGAGCCAAGGTGGAAAAAACCAAATGCCAAGTTACAGGCCTCTTCCCTAGGGACACCAGGTTTGTGGTTAGCTATTCTATTAGAATGTAGATTCTTTACATCATATTAGAAACAAGCGAAAAGATGTGACATACTTGGATTTTATGTTTAGAATTTTGAACTGGAAGTGTTCTTAATTTTCCATCAGAATTTTAAAGGAGGATAATTTCCAATCAGTGTTTTATTTCCCTCCATTTGATCATTTTTATGCCTTAAACCTAATCACCCACTATCTGATAGCAGCAGTATCTACCTCAAAGTTATTAGTATCCCTTTTTTTGATTTGGTTATGAAGATAATTCAAACTAACCCTTCTTGTAATTTGACATCACCTTTGCTTTAGAAACTTTAAAGCTTAAGAAAATGAGTCGTCTTGTTAGTGTTGCACTTCCATGTTCTGTACCAAACCTTAGGCTTGCCCTTGTTTTGGTCCTTTTTAGAATGTTCATGTTCTGTGAAGCAGGTCTTTTCTGTTACATACCATTTAGTGTTAGTCATGCTATTAAAAAGAAAATTTAGATAATTTAGTGGAGAAAATTTCTCCAGAACTAAAATTTCATGCATAAAAGTAAAAAAGTGAAATGGTTACCAAATTTGGAATTTCCTTATGAATACTCCGTATGTTTCTTGAAAAACTGGGAAAAGATAAAAGTCAAACAGCCAAGGGAAGCAAAATTGATAACAGAATGAGAAGAATAATATATACCAACTTAGTAAATAAAATGCTTAAATAATTTTGCCAGACCAGGGCAGATATTTCTATATATGGATGCTCAGTGGTTTTTAGAAAGGGCTAATGAAATTGCTCTCTAGATGGGAGTTGATGTCAACTCTTCATGACTGGCAACAATGTTCCCAGCATTTTCACAGTATCATATCATATCACCTAAAAAATAAAGGATCTCTAAAGTAACTGCTGAAGATTGTCTTGAAAATAAGAGGCCAAATCTGAGTAGATGCGCTCATGGGGTACATCTAATGAACCTCTATAATCTGCAACCAAACTAGAGGCACACTGTGCCAGAAGAATGTTGTCCTGGAGAAAAATAAATATATAAAGAGAGATGGGTCATCAGCTTTCCTTTGTTACAGTGCTGGGAGAAGCAAGAAATTAGATTCACTTATATGGAGGTTTGAAAACCCCCTTTGTATATGTAAATTTCCTGTGTGTATATAAAGTTAACAAAAATGCACTGACATCTGGTAGGTTGTTTGGGAAATGGCTCCTGCAATTAGAGAGAAAAATGGCTTACCAGAAAACATTCTATTACTGATAGCTGCACATAGACACTGGAGGTTTAAATTAAAACAAGTCTATAGGGTTTTTTTCCTACAAGTACCATGGCTATGTGTAGCTATTAGACTGAGAAACAATAAATCATCAAAAGCTGGATGCTGAAAGTGTTTGGTACATTATGAGAAGCATTGTCCTACTGCAGATGTAAATAAATGGCATGTTCTTGATATAATGAGAAATTTCACTGCTGTGTGGGAAAGACACCTCAGAATTGCTTTGCCAAAGCTGGTGTTGGAATCATTGATGGCTCAGAGAAACAGAGCAGGATAAGTGATGACTCTGACTGGAATTGAGCCACAAAGAAAAAATGAACTCTCCCATGCTCAAATGCCAATGATTTTGTAGATATTGATAATGTGTTAGCTCCCTCTGCTGATTGTGAATTTCAAAGGAGAACAGGCACTCTTGAGGCAGGTCTATTCTGAACACAGAACAAGAAGAAAATTTGCCCAAGGCCAAATATCCAGGAGAAAAGAAGCATAAACAGCACTGGTGATCAGTGATAGAATGCAACAATGTGCATGATTTTGATGCCAACGCAACAGTCACTGGATTTGTTTGTGAATCACAAAATAACACATCAGGATCCAATCCTGTTAAATGGAATGTAAAACCAGGGTCTCCTAGATAGGATTAGAGCTCTGTGTAATATATGTATCTTGTTTTAGCCCAACAGACATTTCTGGAGCATCTAGTACATGAGAGCTGGTTTGTAATCCAGACTCCATCGTTTCTTAGTTTTGTAATCTTTGTCAAGACCAGAAGATTTCTAATGCATACAATTAGGAGACTGGATTAGGTTATCTAAACCATCAGTTCTATAATTCCAGGCTTGGTAGCTGCAGGAACTGAAATGGAAATTGAAGCCTTTACTCCATACGCTCAAACTATCTAAAATCATGCATTATAAAAAAGAGATTCCATTCTTCAGTAACTTGATGAATTAGTAACAGGATTTCTGAATTTGCAAACTATAAAATTATAAAGCCACCTATTTAAATGGTTCTGTATGCACGTTAGTATACACATCCAGAAGTATTTTTCTTGGAAACTACCCAACATATTTTTAAAACTGTAGATATTAATTTATTACCAGGATAGACGGTGTATTGGCATGCTAAATAAAGCTAATTTAAAAAAAAAAAAAAACCTTACATCAGATCATATCACTGCTCTGCTCTAACCTCTCTAAAGATTTTCTGTTACACTTAGAATAAAATCCAAATTCCTTCTGGCTTCCACAGCCTTGCAAGACCCTCTGGCCATAAGACAAGACATAATAGAACTCCAAGCAGAGAGAGCTGGTGCAAAGATCATAAAATGGGAAGGAGCTCACAATATTTAAAGACCAGAAAGAAATGTGGTGTGATCTCTCCTCCTACCACTCTTCTCTCACTTCTACTACCTTCCAGTCACTCTGGCTTAATTCTGTTCTCTCTTATCTTCTTGTGGCTGATTCCTTCTTGACATTCAGATTTCAGCTTAAATGTTACCTCCTGAGAGAGACCTTCCCTGATTTCCCAATGTAAAGGGTTTTGCTAGAAATACAAGTTTTGGAGCACAGATATGTTACTTTAGGAGAGAACATGGAGTAAGAAGAGAGGCTTTGATAGAGCCCTAAAATCTCTAAATTGAGGCAACATTTAGGGTTCACAGAGCTCTTAACTCAGGACTGTCTAGCTCCAAAACTCATTCTCTAAGATACTATTCCCTCTCACAAAGAATAGGTACTGAATAAAATTAATACTAATACGAAAATTAAACCCTTACAGACGGTGGATAAAAGTGAAAAAAGAAGCATATACTTTGATGTAAAATGAAGAAGTGATATTTGAGATAGGCATTGAAAAATAAATAAGATTTAGACAGGAGAGGCAGCATGTGCAAAGGCGTTGAGACATGAAAGAGCATGGTACTGAAGTGTTAGCTCCATGTAGGCAAGGGCATTGTCTGTCTTTTTCACTGCTATATCTCCAGGATATATAATAGGCCTGGCTCATAGTAGACACTTAGTACATATTAGTGGAAGGAATGGATGGATGGATGAATGAATGAATGCCACCACAGAGAAGCAGGGTTGAACACAGAGTGTGTTGGTGAGAGAGACAGAATATGAAGCAGGAGAGGTAGAGGGAGGCCAGATCATGGAGGGCCTTGAATTCTCTGTTAAGAATCTTAGACCTTATCCTCTATATAATGTGGAGCCAATGAAGGTTTTAAGTAGGATTTCAAAGTGATCAGATTTTGTTTTAAATAGAATAATCTCAAGTGACAAGAAGGGGTGGGTGGGGAGATGGTGAAGGAGATACTATAGGTACAGACATTATTTCTGATTTCTAGTGCCCTGATCATTGTAGTCATGAGTCTCTTAATGTACTTCAATTTGTCTCTAGCCCACCCAGAGCCAATAACAATAACTAAGGTATGGTATATTCTGCACATATTAGATTAGAACCATGTGTATAGTGCCTCATGACCAGTACTACATTTTTGACATGCTTGGAAAAATACAGAGGAATGGAGTAGAGGTAATTTGCACAAACTATCTCACCATTTCCCATTTTTCCTTTTCTTTCTCCCTGAATATAAACTAAATAAAAGTAAATGTTAGTTATCGTTATGTAAGACCAAATGAAGGAGAACCAATGACAAACACAGTGCTTGTTTGATAAATACTTGTTGTCCTCAAGTGCTTACTCTCTGCCTGGCACTACTGTTCATTAATCATTGCAACAACCCTTGAAGACAGGTGCTGTTATTATCCTCATTTGAAAGATGAGAAAACTGAAGCTTGACAAGTGAGGTATTTAGGAGATAAAATTAATATGGCTTGCTGATTGTTTGGATGTGAACTTTGAGGGAGTGAAATGATAGCCAGCTTTCTGGTGTGAGCAACTGATTGCACGGTTGTGCTGTTCACTGAGGTGGGATTAGAGGAGAAGGAAGAACAGGTTATGGGAGAGGGGAGAGTAGAAATGTACTAGGTCATCTGAGGACTACATTAACTTTTAAGTGCTTGAAAGAGATGCCCAGCTGTCATTAGATATTTCAGTCTGGGTTACAGGAGTCTTTTCTGGGCTTCCTATACGTGGGAATCCTCAGCATAGAGATGACAACCAAATCAGTGGGAATGGTAAGATCACCCAAGAAACGTGTGAGCATAGGGCAGAGCACTATGGATCGTGAACATTTCAAAGGAAAATGAGGAGCTGCCATAAAAGTGGGAGGGGAATGAGGAATGTGCACCATCTTAGAGATAAAAGAATAGAAAGTGCTATGAAGTGAATGTTTGTGTCCCTCCCCCCAATTTATATATTGGAGTCCTGCTCCTCAATGTGATGGTAGTTGGAGGTGGTGCCTTTCTGAGTTAATTAGGCCAGGAGGGTGGAGTCCTCATGAATGAGATTGCTGCCCTTATAAGAGATGTGTGATATCTCTTGGAGATATGGAGAGCTGATATCTCTCCATCATGTGAAGATACAGCAAGAAGATAGCAGTTTGCAAGTCAGCAAGCAGGTTCCCACCAGAACTCAACCATACCGGCATTCTTGTCTGAAACTTCCCAGCCTCCAGAACTGTAAGAAATGAATTTCTGTTGTTTAAGCCATCCAGTTTGTGATATTTTGTTAAGGCGGACCATACTAAGAGGATTTAAAGAAGAGGAAAATAATCAACGTAAAATCCTGCAAGTTTGAAGTATGGTAATTGTTTTAGCAACACAGTTGATAATTTTGACTGGAAAAGAGAGGTGGGAAAAAGACTACAGGTTAAGTTTGTGTGGTGACAGGTTTGGGGGGTGTGAAATTGAGAAAGGTGACTTTGGAATGTTTTAGATGAGAGCAATTCTGCCAATCTTTAAATGCTGATAATAAGCAGCGAGTAAGCAGGGAGCCATTTGAGTCATGAGACAGAAGGGTTCATCAGTGGGGCTAGACTCAGTTGGCAAGAGGGAATAGGAATGTAAAGGGGACGGGGCGGGGGGAGCTTATATCAGATGAGAGGAGGAGAAGGAGGAGCGGTTATTATTATTATTATTATTATTGTAAAAGAATGGGAGAAAGGATTGTTGAGGGGTCTAAGGAGGTTAGGAAATTTCGTGGCGAAAGTAGAGAGTTCCTGTGACACGAATTCTACTTTGTGAAATAACAGGAGACGTTACCTTCTGAGACTAAGCACGGAGATGGCGGGGCAAGCTTCGCTCTTCATTTATCCCTACCGACTTAATGCTGGTGAACTCTTTGTGGCCCTGCATCCTTCCTTTTGCCGGAGGAACAGCGCTTGATGTTGTTTACCACAAGTTATTGACTGTGGGACGGACTGGGCGATATGCCAGTTGGACTACCACTCCCAGAATGCAGTGCGGCTACTGGGAAGTGCCGGGGCTGGGAATGCAGCAGGCCCCGCCCTACAGCCCACTCCCCATTGGAGGAGCGCTCACATTCCCAGGAGGCCGCGCGCGGGCGGGGCGCTTTACGCGGAAGCCGGTGGCGTCCGGTCCCAGCCTCCTCTGGGAGCGGGCAGTCGGCGGCCCGGCTCAGACTTGCGCCCCTCGGTTCTGAGCCCACGCGCTTTCAGGGGGTGCACGGACAGGTAAATGGAACGGGGCGCGCTCGGCAGAAGGCGGGGAGACGACGGCGGAGGGAGGGCAGAGGGGTGGACGAGAGGGTGCTGGGGTGGAGCGAGGAGGCAGTGCAAGGGTGACTTGGGCTTCTCTGGTGTCGACGGTGCGAATTGTCGGGCAGGTTCAGTTTTGGCGAACTGCGTTTTGTGCCGCTGATAAAGAGTGTCAGAATGCGTCACTGAAGTTGTTGTTACAGGAGGGCGAAATGTTAACTTTCCTTCAGTTCGCATTTTGCAGGACCTTTCTTTAGCGTTTGAGATTCAATCTTGAGATCTGAGTCTTCTAAAAACTAGTCTCTGCGCCCTTGTTTTGATGACGTCACTTTGTGCTTCACCTACTTCTGTGCTCCTTCGTGGGTTTGTACACCTCCGCGTGCCCATTCTTCACCGCCCATTGTTTCATTCCTCTTCTGCCTCAGTTCGGATAGGGACTCATTATCTCTGCCCAGACCTATTTCCACAGCGTCGACCTGTATTTTACTGTTATAACTGGCCAATATTTAACAAACTCTGACCATGTACTAGGCTGGTAAATGTCTTACATCTCCCTCTCCCGTAACCCCCACAAATGAGCAATTGTCAAGTCCTTTTCTTTCTCTTATTAATTGCGCTCAACTACCTGTACCTCCATTGTCCCACCCTCGATCCCAGAGACATGTGTTCCCTTTGAATAGCTGTGGCTGAGAGCAGACTCACTCGTATATTTAATAAATATTTATTGAACAGCTAATATGTGCTAGAGACTCTTCTAAGTTCAAGGGATATAGCTAGAAACAAGACCTAGGAGATCGTCACTCTCAGTAGCTTAGATGTTTGTATGTGTGTGTTGGCAAACAGGAATAATCCAGATGATGTGATGTGATGTGGTGGTTAATGCAAAGTAGAACAGGTGGTTGACTTGACGGGGTAGGCTCCTATCCTGAGAAAGTCAGAGGGATTGGGTTGGGTCTCAGAACATCACCATAAAAGAGTATTTGTAACACCAACAAGAATACAAGAAGTCTCTAACCAGACTTCAGGCTTTTCATAAACATCTCCTTTTCCTCTGTCATATCAATATTTGTTCTTCATTCTTCTGTCTCCTCCAAGGTTATTACATCAGAACTGGTGGTTTATCTGTCGTTGGTTTATTTCCTCCTAAGACCCAGACAGAAAGTTGGGGATTAGATTAGATTAAAGCAGCTCAACTGCTTTATCTTAATTAAGGAGATAGTTTAGTAATCAAAATATCCTTCTTCCTAGGTCCTACTGAATATAAAGTTATCTGTTGTTTAAACCAAAACATGCTCAGTATTCATTCATTTATTTAACAAATATTTGAGGGAAAATTATATGCCAGGCACTGTGCTGGGCACTGGAAAGCTAGTGAGGATAAAATAGACCTTGACCTCTCTTCCAGAGAAATAATTGTAACAGTATGTAGAGGAAATTCCTAATACATAGGCTGATGCCTGCATTTTTTCTTCACCCAGGGTGAGATAATCACAAACCTTTAAGAAGTCTGAATAACTTTGTACATTTTTAGATTATTCACTGGTTACCCTTCATTGCACTTATTTGTTTATGTCTGTGTTTCCCATTGTACTATGGCTCCCTTGAGTATAGAGGTCCTTTCTTACTGGCCTTCGTATCTCCAGTGTCTACTACTTTGGCTGTCATATAGTAAATCCTGGAAAAATATGTGTTGAACTGAAATAGAAAAACGATTTGATCCAATCCATTAATTATTTCATTTACACAAGGTTTTCTTTATAAAATGTCATTGTACTTATCCCTAAAACTTCTCATTCATCAAATGTGGACCAGTCTATCTCATCAGGCTAGTTTACCTTCTCTAGTTTGTTCTCACTTCTATGCCTTCTCTTGTTCCATAGCTCTCCCATAAAATGTGTTCCCATCTCTTCGTGAGCACTTCCTATGCCCCCTTCTCATTTAATTTAATGGGCCAATTTAATAGTATATAAGGGTGGAAACAATCTAATTTCCATTGTGTATTTCCTATGAAACATTCTGCTAATGAACTGTTGCAAGGATTAACATAATACATTCCTTTGCAATAATATAAATAATGCGACAGAATGCATTCTTTTGATTTTGCATTGACTATTACCATGTGCTATGTGAGAAGTTAATTCTTCCACCTTTTTTTTCTGTTTGAACAGTTGCACAACCTTTATTCATACAACACATTATAGTGTCATTTGGTTTCCACTTGGTAGAGACACATCTTTAAATATTATTTTCTCCTTAGCCTGAGATAATTTCTATTTTGTCACTCTGTTGTTTTCAGAATGTAAGTCTCAATTCTTCAAATAAAAGGTTTTTATTATGCAGATATCATTCAACTGTAAATTGTTACTGCAAAAGATAAATTTTGTCTTTATAACTGATTAAAAAACACAACAGGAACACAAGAGTGCTGGAGTCATGATTGTCATTATGATTTTAGGATATGCCAGCCTAAGAGCAGCCAGACATGCTTCCAAGACATTAAAAATTAGGCACTGTCATTTTAGAGAATTTCTTGGCCTTTAGGCCTTCATAATGCAAATGCAGCATGGAATTGTGTGCCATCACTCATTTATAAGGTATATGTGTGGATCCAGAATATTAACATACATTTTTTAATGTTATCAAAATAAAAATATAGAATTAAAAAAAATCCTCAGAATACACAGACTCGAATGTGAGAAAAACTGACTTGACCTTTTTCTTTATTCAGTTCCCTAAAACCATCTTCACCCTCTACTTGAAGATGCCTCCACTGAGGAGCAGTGTTTTCAATTGTTGCTGTTATATTTGCAATTTGTTTTTTATTTTTATTTTTATTTTTATGTATTGTTTTCTAGAGAGGGACATGGGGAGTGGGAAGCAATTTTTTTAAGATTTATTTATTTATTTGAGAGAGAGTGTGTGTGGGAGGGCAAGGGCAGAGGAAGAGAGAGTCTTAAGCAGACTCTGCGCTGATTGTGGAGCCCGAAACGGGGCTAAATCTCATGACCCTGAGATCACACCCGAGCCGAAACCAAGAGTTGGATGCTTAACCAGCTGGGCCACCCAGGGGCCCTGAGCAATTTGTTTATAACACAGGTAATCCCTTACTTATAAATGGATATATTTTGAAAATTACTTTTTAAGATTTTTTGAAACTTGATGCCTTTTTCATTATAAATAATGCTATTCAGGGCATTTCCGTTATTATGCCAATTGGTAACATCTTAATCTTTAATGGACTTAAAGATCTTCACCACAATTTAATAATTTCTCTAAAAAACTACATCTAGAATTCTCAGTAGGATTCCCCCATAGCAATTTTTTTTTTTTTTTTTTTTTTGAATCCCGGCAACTGAAACAAAAATGTCCTTTCCTTGGAATCTTCTAGGCAGTAGAAACAGGCCTTTCTAACTCCAAGCTGTTGGAGATTGCCCTTCTGGCCCATCTCTTTAAGGACAGGCCTCTAATGAGAGTAAGGAAAGAATGATGTGAATATAGAGAGCGGGAAGAGTAAGAATGATTTGGGAGGAACAGTGAGTTTCTAAGATGTTTTGTGTCCTCAAAAAAGATATGTTGCATCTTGACCAGTGGTACCTGTGAATGTGACTTTATTTGGAAATAAGGGTTTTTGCAGGTATAGTTAAGATGTAAGTTAAGATGAGGTCATAGCGGAGTGGGTGTCCTAATAAGAGAAAAGACCCAGAGACTGCTATGTGAAGACATGGACACACATGAAGAATACCATATGACTATGGAGGCAGAGATTGAAGTGCTGCAGCTGAAAGCCAAGGAATGCCAAGGATTGTCAGCAGACTACCAGAAGCTAGGGAGAGATAAGAAAGGATTGTCCCCTAATAGATTTCTGAGGGAGCCTGGCCCTGCCAACATCTTGATTTCAATAAATTTCTGTTGTTCTAAACCTTTGTGGCTTTTGATACTTTGTCAAGGCAGCCACAGGAAACTCATACAGGATTCTTAGCAGGAAGGAAGTAGAACTGGGATAACGGCTGTGGGACCAAGCAAGGCATGAATTAGAGAACGGAGGAACAGTGTTGAGACAGGGCTTTCCTTTATATTTCATTATTGGGTTTTTTTTCCTTCTCTTTTCCCTCTGGCTTATCTTTTTCATTCTTTTTTTCTTGCATATTATATTTATATAGCACTTTATGGTTTATTAGACATTCACATACTGCTAGTAATTAGCAGAACCAGGTTTTCTCACTTTAAATGCAGTATTCTTTCATAGTTTCTATTATCCCAATATTCATTAAGACATTAGATTCAAGTAATGGGGATTAAGGAATACCCTTGTGAGCACCAGCTGTTGTATGGAAGTGTTGAATCACTAAATTATAAACCTGAAACTAATTTTACACTGTTAACTGGAATTTAAATAAAAACTTAAAAAGACATTACAGATTCTATTGCAAGAGAGTTACAGTGGTGGCAGATGAGACTTGATAATAGGTGAGGTTTTTAACAGTCTAGAAGAGAGTAAGAAATTGCTGTTATTGATGTCTGAGAAGAAAGTTTCTGTTGCTATGTACCTGATGTTTAACAGACATTTTTTAATTGGGGACTGATTTTCTTGAACAAAACACTGCTTCCCTGTAACATATATCCGTTGTTCCAAGTCCAAATAATGCACTCCCTGTTCTAGGTGACTGTACTTCATGTAAATTTGAAGGCTGTTCCCTCTAAATCTTCTCTTTTTAATATTAAATATTTCTAGTGTCTCTAGTCATTCTTCAAATGATAGAATGTCCAGGTCTCTGTCCAGGTCTCTTACCCATCCAGTCTTGAAATACTGTACCCAGACTTGAACTCAGTATTCCACATATATTCTAACCAGCAGAGAGTATAATGGTAATAGTAGTTAAAAAGATCAAGACACCCTGTTTTTAAATGTAATTTAGGATTATGTAAGCATTTTAAGCAGTTACCTAATGTCAGTTCATAATGAACTTATGGTCCACTAAGACACTAGATTTTTTTTTTTTTTTGTATTGTTGCCAGTTCAGTTTTCTTCTTGAAGCTACTAAGGGATTGAAGCTGCTACTTTTTCATTTGTTTCAGGGACCATGTAATTTCTCATCTCGGTTTCTCTTTGTGTTATTGTTCCAGTCTACTGCATATCTGTTTGACTAACCAATAACTTCCTTCTTTATAAAATTTCAGTGACTCTTTATAGTCTTCCTACTGTGCATCAGTAAACACAGGTAGGAGCTGACATTTGTTCCTTCTTGAAGCTTGCTTTCCCTTTGGCTTCTAGGCCACCACACACTTCTGGCTTTCCTCTCATTTTCTCAGTTGGTCCTCCTCAGTCTTCTTTGTGGGTCTCTGTTCATCTACCTTTCCCTCAACTATTTGTTGTGCCTTGGGTTTTGTCTTTGGCTTTCTCTTAACTTTGGTTGTGCCCTGATTTTTTTTTTTCTATATGCAATATGTCTTCAACAAATAGATGATGTTTAAAATGACAGGTGTAGATGAGCTCTTCTTGGGATGAGAGAGCATAGAACCAAGACCCATGGAAAGTCAACATTTGGAAGTCAGCTAGAGGAGGAGGGCCCATCAAGAAAACAAGAAGCAGCCAGATATGTGGGAGTGTTTCAAGAAGGAGGGTTAGTCAACGATGTTGACTCTTCCTAAGAGGTCAGGTAAGTGAGAATAGAGAAGTGTCCACTGAATTTTGTAGCATAGAGGCTGTTGATGATCTTAGCAAGCATGGTTTTGTGGACTGTTGAGGGCAAAACCCAGTAAGTTGAAGAGTTAAAAAGAAGTAGAGGGGCGCCTGGGTGGCTCAGTCATTAAGCGTCTGCCTTCGGCTCAGGTCATGATCCCAGGGTCCTGGGATCGAGACCCGCATCAGGCTGCCTGCTCTGCGGGAAGCCTGCTTCTCCCTCTCCCACTCCCCCTGCTTGTGTTCCCTCTCTCGCTGTCTCTCTCTCTGTCAAATAAATAAAAATTTAAAAAAGAAAGAATGAGGGCAGAATAAATTATTTAAAAAAAAAAAGAAGTAGAGAAGCAGAGATGGTGTATAGATTATGATATTCAGAAATGGAGCAGTACCTGGAGCATGTTATAGGGTCAGTTGAGGCTTTTAAGATTGAGAGATATGATGTATGAGAAAGTGATTTGGAAATTGTAACTTACTACGTATGTATAAAGAGAAATCCAGAAAGAAGATGGCTAAGGACACAACCCTGAGGAATACCCTCATTTAGAGAGTGAAGAAGAGACCCTGAGAGGTGTTCAGCTCAGGACACAGATGAGTGCTTCTGCTCTATGTGTGGTTTTTCAGTGCTGGGATTCCAAGAAGGAATCTCTGGATTCCCTGACTTCAAGCACTTTATGGTCTGTTGCTGTGTTTCACAAAATATGGTTAAGTGAATGACCTGCATCTAGATAGGCTTGTCTTAAGTATGTTATTCCAGGGTCTTACCTCAAGCCTACTGAATCAGAATTTTAGGTGATGATGCCAAGAATTTGAATTTTTAACAGTGACTGTCACTCTTCCACCCAAGATAACTCATTCACCTACAGTTTAAGAACCACTGGCCTGTTGGATGAAACTGAACATGTTAACAAATAATAGTAAGTTGAAGAGTTAGTAGAAGAATAGGAAGGTACTTGGACATCTCTTTTTATAAATTTATTCCATTAGATAAAAGAAATGGGGCTGTTAGGTGAAAAAAATAGTACAAATTCATTAACACGAGAAAAAGAGACTTAAACTCGTGTTGTATTTTTTTTAAGAAATGTTTTGTTTATGAAGGATCTTAACATAATTTAGAGAACCATTCCTCTTGTGGAAGGTTTGGGTTCTTTTCACTTTGTTTCTATTATGGATAATGCCTTTATAGTAGAGGCAGTATGTACTATAGGGATAGAATTACAGGTTCTAGAACCATACTGCCTGGGTTTGAATCCCAACTCTTATTATTTACTAGCTCTGTAATTTTGGGCAAACTTTGTAAGTCATCTATACTGCAGTTTGCTCATTTTAGTATAAGTATCATAATAGTGTATAATTTAATTGATGTAAGTATTGAGTCAGTTAATAGTTGTAAAGAGCTTAAAATGGTGCCTGGTACACAGTAAGCACTTAATAAATATGGGCTATTAATACTGTTAATATGTATCTTTCTGAATCTAGAGTCAAATTTCTGTTGAACTATTAGGATAAATTTTCAGGATGGGATTATTGCATATGTGGAATTAAGAAACAAAACAAAAAGACAAACAAAAAACAGACTCTTAAATACAGGGAACAAACTGGTGGTTGACAGAGGGGAGGTGGAGGGGATGGGTGAAATAGATAAAGGAGATTAAGAGTACACTTATGGTGATGAGCACTGAGTAATGCGTAGAATTGTTGAATCATTATATTGTATACCTGAAACTCATATAGCACTGTATGTTAATTATGCTTCAATAAAAAAAGGATGAACCACCTCTTATGTCCCTTTACTATTTATGGTAATTGCTTTTCAAATGGTGATATCCAATTATGCTGTATAATTTGTAAATGCACCGTATCTATCAGTGTCTATGTGACATATACATTACAGTGTATACACACACGTGTGTACATATTTGGTGTGTCTCTATATATGTATGCATATCAACATGTTTTAGGGTTGTAAGCTTGTACAAGACTGTGACCTTTGTGTTAAGCCTGTTATTAAGTGTCTTACATTAATATTATAGCCCCTTGGTCAATACTGTTTCCAGGTCCACAAACAAATGGAAGGATAGTCTGTGCTCATGGATTGGAAGAACTAGTATTTTTGAAATGTCCATACTACCCAAAGCAATTTTCAGATTCAGTGCAATCCGTATCAAAATACCAATAGTATTTTTCACAGAAGTAGAACAAATAATCCTAAAATTTATATGGAACCACAAAAGACCCTGAATAGCCAAAGCAATCCTGAGAAATAAGAACAAAGCTGAAGGTATCACAGTCCCAGATTTCAAGATATATTAGAAAGCTATAGGAAGCAAAACAGTATGGTGCTGGCATAAAAACAGACACATAGATCAGTGGAACAGAATAGAGAGCCCAGAAATAAACCCACAATTATATGGTCCATTAATCTTCAACAAAAGAGTCAAGAATATACAACAGGGAATAGACGGTCTCTTCAACAAATGATGTTGGGAAAACTGGACCACGGTCTTACACCATACACAAACTCAAAATGGATTAAATACCTAAATGTGGAACACAAAACCATAAAACTCCTAGAGGAAAAGTAGGCAGTAATTTCCTTGATATAGGCCTTAGCAGCATTTTTCTAGATATGTCTCCTGAGGCAAGGGAAACAAAAGCAAAAATAAACTATTGGGAATACATCAAAATTAAAAGCTTTTGCACAGCAAAGGAAACCACCAACAAAACTAAAAGGCAACCTATTGAATGGGAAAAGATATTTGCAAATGATATGTTCATAAGCGATTAGTATCTAGAATATATAAAGAACTTAACACCAAAACCCCCCGATAATCACTTAAAAAAGTGGGCACAGGACCCAAATAGACATTTTTCCAAAGAGGGTATACAGATGGCCAACAGACACATGAAAAGAGGCTCACCATCATTAATTAACCATCAGGGAAATGCAAATCAAAACTACAATGAGATATTGCCTCACACTTGTCAGAATGGCTAGTATCAAAAAGAGAAGAAATAAGTATTGGCAAGGATGTGTAAAAAAGGGAACCCTTATGCACTGGTGGTGGGAATGTAAATTGGTGCAACCACTGTGGAAAGCAGTATGGAGGTTCCTTAAAAAATTGAAGATAGAAATACCATATGATTCAGTAATTCCACTACTGGGTATTTACTCAAAGAACTAAAAAACACTAATTTGAAAGGATATATGTACCCCTATGTTTATTGCAGCATTATTTACAATAACTAAGATATAGAGGCGACCCAAGTGTCCATCGATAGATGAATAGATAAGATATACACCATATATACATGCACCATATTTTCTTTATCCATATATCCATATCCATCTTCTTTATCCATATATATATACATATATATATATATATGGATATATACACACACCATGGAATATTATTACTCAGCCATGAAAAAGAATGAGCCTCTTGCCATTTGCAACAACATGGATGGACTTAGAAGGTATTATGGTAAGTGAGAAAGAGACAAATACTGTATAATTTCACTTATATGTGGAATCTAAAAAAACAAATGCATTAAAAAAACCAAAAAGCAGAATCAGACTTATAAATACAGAGAACAAACTGATGGTTGACAGAGGGAAGGGGGATGGGCAAAAAGGGGTGAAGGGGAGTGGGAGATACAGGCATCCATTCATGGAATGAATAAGTCCTGGGAATAAAAGGTACACCATAGGGGATAAAGTCAAAGTGTTGAAATAGTTTGGCATGGTGACAGATGGTAGCTACACCTGTGGTAAGCATAGCATAAACTGTAGACTTGTCAGATCACTGTGTTGTATACCTGAAACTAATGTAACGTGTGTCAAATATACTTCAATTAAAAAATAAATGAATATTGAAAAAAATACTCTCTTCAGGTAGACGTTGGTAAATGATGATAGTTTTTTTTTGAAAGATCATGTCAAGGAAATATCCTAATTTTTTGTGTCTTTTTTCCTTTTGATAGATTGAAGCCATGGCCATTCTTTTTGCAGTTGTTGCCAGGGGAACGACTATCCTTGCCAAACATGCTTGGTGTGGAGGAAACTTCCTGGAGGTGACAGAGCAGATTCTGGCTAAGATACCTTCTGAAAATAACAAACTAACGTACTCACATGGCAAGTGAGTTCTGCTCTGCATGGGTAGAGGGTGAAAGAAGTGAGCTGTATTATAATCAGAACAACAGAAAACAGGGTTCTTGGTAGATAATTTAAATAAGCTGACAGAACAGTAATCTTTACCAGCTTAGATAATGGTCTGCTTCTATTCATTATAAATTTGAATTTAAATTATTTTTATCATCAAAGTGATATTAATATTTTAAAGAAAGATATGGTAATGTTACTTACAAAAAATGACTTTGCTATAGAGCTCTAGGATATGTGCAACATGATACAGATAAAAGATATATTATTCCTTTGTTCCTTCAGTAAATATTTACTGAGCACTTGACTATTGCTAGGCACTGTGCTTGGTGCTGGGGATGCAACAAGAAATTACACAGTATTTGCCCTCATAGAGGTTACAATTTAATGGAGGAGACAGTCAAATCCATAGATAATTGTAGTAGATGGTGGAAGGTAGTGGATAGGAGGATGGCATTCTAGCTAGAAGGAATAGCTGGTAGAGAAGTATGGAGTTATAAGTTCATAGCACATGTTTAGGGAACTGCAGGTGGTATTCTGTGACTGGTACCCAGCATGGTGAAAATAAAGCTAGAGAGATAGGTAAAAGAGAAATCATATAGGGTCTCATAGGCCATATTAAGAGATTGATTTTACCCTGTGGACAGTGGGAAGGCACTGAAGGTTTTCAGCTGGGGTGTGACATGGTCAGCTTTTGCTTTAGAAAGATCGCTCTGGTGGCTGATTGGAGAATGGATTGGGGAGGGCATAGGTGGGAAATCTTAGTAATCAGATAAAAAGTACCTCAACCTTCCTCATCAATACTTAAAAAACTTTTGTCATTTAACCCATCCTAATTTCCTTAGTTCCTATCTCAGAAGGAGGTCCTTACTACTTTCCAGAGCTAGCTCTTTGTATAATTTAGGACCTACTCTAGTCTAAACTACTGTAAGAGAGATACCCAAAATACAGTGTTACTTAAATGAGATAGCCCAGAGATGAGTACTTCCAGGCTGGTGGGGTGGCTCTGTCATTTTCGGTTAGTGTCTTCAGTTAGCTCTGGCCAAGGCAGCTCCTTTAGTTCTTGTTAAAATCCTGTGCTCAGTAATTTTAAGGGCAAAGCCCAGAAGTAGGGTGACATTTTATTGTTCAGAAGTTTTGGGTTATGTTTTATTTTTCTCTACATAGTTATGTAGCTAACCTAGCTGGAAGGGAGGCTAGATTTTGTCATTTATAGCTGTGCAGCTGTATGTTCAGGTAAAATTCTATTACATTAGAAGAAGTTATAGGATATTAGGAGACAACTTGCAGTCTTCCATTCTACTCTTTTGGGCCACTCAAATATCTGGGTGTACTCTTCTTCCCAAACAAAGAGCACATATCCTATCTGCAGGAGATGGCTCCAAAAACTCATCTGGTCACTGTCCAGTTCAGAGAGTCTGGGTGACACAGTCTTCTCCATCAGGCCCAGGGGTGGCTCTTGTGACTTACCATAAACTAGAAGAGAAGTGACATGTTCTTCCTGCTCCCCCTGTCCAACACATTAGACAATGGTAGAAGTAGAACAACATCATCAACGTCGAAGTTACAAATTCACATTTAGAGAAGAGAAGGATGAGAAACACATAGAAGTCACTGCTTCCTCACAGTGTTCCAGTAACTACTTCACAGCAATTACAAAGATTCCCTATTCTGACCCTGGAGTGGTTAGTGGTTCTGGTTCATTGGAGGAACTCCCTTGTCTTTTCTCCCTGAATCCTGGTTTTGTTCTCCAGGAGGCTCTTCCTTGTCCATTATCACCTGGCCACACCCAAAATGTGTGTCATCTTTTGGAACTGTACAGGTTTTGTAGTCTGCTGCCTGCTGGTATGGTTTAGAGGTCCAGACGTTGTCTTAGGGGTCAAATGATCCCAGCTTCTTGTGAGTATGGCTTTATAGTGTTTTCAAAAACTTATTAGACTTACGGTCTCTGTGTTCCTATTCAGTTCCCAGGAAAATGCCCAGGGAAAGCACATTCAGTCCTTTTAGAGGCAAGACTGGGAAGTGGGGATATACCTTCCACTCACATTTTATCAGCCAAAATTAGTCACGTAGCCATATCTAGCTACAAGGGAAGCTAGAGTATGTAATCCAGTAAAAATGTGGTTATAGTACAAGAAGGCAACATTGTCCATCTGTTGTGCCTCTCCACTTGTATCCTGATCCAGTCCTGCCTAGTATCCTCTGGAGTGAGGTTCCAGCACTCAGTTTTTTCTTTTAACATTCTGCCTTCGTTTCTTTCCTATAATCATATTCCATCATCTTGATTAAAAATATCCATTATTGTACACTAAAAGAAAAAGTCCATGTTACTGTAAGACAACCATTTCCCCCTGAAATTTGATCTTCCTCTTGCTATTTCTCTCTTCTTTAACAACATCACCAGCCATTCAGTTGGCTAAGCCTAACACTGAAGAATCATATTTGACTTCCTCACCAAATCCTTGCCATTCTCCTACAAGAGATTTTTCAATCCATTGCCTATCCTCTATCCCCACTTGTCAAAGTGTTTAGTTTAGGCCTTTATTGGTTTTCATTTTTTTTCTTTAAAGATTTTATTTATTTGTGAGAGAGAATGAGAGACAGAGAGCACGAGAGGGAGGAGGGTCAGAGGGAGAAGCAGACTCCCCGCTGAGCAGGGAGCCCGATGCGGGACTCGATCCCGGGACTCCAGGATCATGACCTGAGCCGAAGGCAGTCGCTTAACCGACTGAGCCACCCAGGCGCCCCTGGTTTTCATTTTTAATAACCTCCTCATAACTTGTTTTTCAGCTTCTAGTTGTTCCTTCCTTAAGTTTGTATTTCACGCTCCTATGATTACACTTTCTTGCTTAAAACCCATTACTTAAAAAATAAATAAAACCCATTACTTTGGGGCGCCTGGGTGGCTCAGTCATTAAGTCTCTGCCTTTGGCTCAGGTCATGGTCCCAGGGTCCTGGGATCGAGCCCTGCATCTGGCTCCCTGCTCAACGGGAAGCCTGCTTCTCCTTCTCCCACTCCCCCTGCTTGTGTTCCCTCTCTACTGTCTCTCTCTGTCAAATAAATAAATAAAAATCTTTAAAAAAAAAAAAAGTAAAACCCATTACTTTTAGAGTAAAGCCCAAACTCTACCTTCATAAGTTTGTCCATTCCTGACCTTTCTGCCCTTATCTCTATAGGAGTCCTTGCCGTTCTCTGACCTAGCTGTGTTATTTCAAGCTTCGTTACATCTTTTTTTCATGCTTTTGAACTTTCTCTCCCCTCCCAGCCCAGTGGTAAACTTTTGCTCATTTTATAGGTCCCAAATGAGATACTTTCTTCATCATTATTTAATCCTTCTAAAAGGGCAATTCTGATCACGTCCCTTTTATTCAGCAGTTACTCTGTGCACTCAGGGTGAAGTTTCTTGGTGACTCGGAAGACTCTTCAGTATCTGCCTCTGTTTCCTTCTCTGGCCTCATATCTCACTACTTTAGCCTTCGGTTTTGTTCTCCTGCCATACTTAGCTATTTGCATTTCAGTGCTGGGTTCTTTCTCTTTCTATTCTTTGCAGTAGCTATTACCTTTTACTTGAATATGTTTTTCTTTTTAAAAATCTGACTTTGCCTTTCTGAGCTTAGATATTTTCTTTTCTAGAAACCCTGAACTCCAAGACCAGGCCAGGTGCCCCCTTTTTGCTTGTCTCCATAGTATCATTTGTTTTTCATACTGTAGCACTTAGCACACTGTAGTATAATTGCAATCTTTACTTTTTGTCTCTGTCATCTGACTGTAGGCTGCTTGGTGGCAGGGACCATTATTGTAACTTCTTGTGGTCTTCACACCAAGTTACTCCCTAGGGTATAAATTTTCTGGAGAAAATGATGACTTCCATTTTGGACACTGTGTTTAAGTTGTCTATGCTATGTCCAGTTGGATGTGTCTAGTAGACAGTAGTGTATGTAGGCCTGGAGCTCAGGAAGTAAATCAGATCTAGGTTTGGGAATTATCATCATAATTGTGGTAGCTGAAAACAACAGCAAGACATGACAGTGGATGCCACCATCCAGGGACTGTGTGTGAGAAGAGCAGAGAGCTGAGGATGTTGGAAAACATCAATAGAGAGGGAAAGAGACTGCCACATTAACCAAGCAAGCCTGGTGCTGGGAAATCTAGTGGAGAGAAAGCACTTTTCAGAAGAAAGAAGTGGTCAACAGTATCATGTTTCAGAGAGGGCCACTGGATATGGTGACGTGGAAGTTATTGGTGGAATTGATGTGAACAGTTTTAGGGTAGTGGAGGAAGACATTTTGCCTGAGTTACCATACCTCCTTGTAATTCATATCAAGCCTTTATGTGAACATTAAAAGTATAATTCAACAGGTACTCTTACCTATCCACTTGCCCAAGGTAGAAATCTGGGAGGCAAAATTGAGTTACCCTCTGCTTCATTTCCAGTATCCAGTTATCAAGTTCTGTTCTATGTCTCCTGCCTTTTCTTTTTCATTGCCCGTAGTACTTGAGTTTATTTCCCTCTTCATTTGCTTACCTGCTGTACTACAGTACTCTCCTATCTGGTTCTTCTTTTTTTTTTTTTAAAGATTTTATTTATTTATTTGACAGAGACACAGTGAGAGAGGGAACACATGCAGGGGGAGTGGGAGAGGGAGAGGCAGGCTTCCCGTGGAGCAGGGAGCCTGATGTAGGGCTTGATCCCAGGACCCTGGGATCATGACCTTAGCTGAAGGCAGGCAGACGCTTAATGACTGAGCCACCCAGGCGCCTCTCTCTGGTCCTTCTTTCAGTGAGTTTTCAATGCTCTAGCCAAAACATCCTTTTGCATGACAAATCTTACTACACACTCTTCAGGCTAAAACCTTTTGATGCTTGTTCATTTTTCTTAGGATAGTGCATAGTGAGGTTTTAACATCTTACATAACCTGATATTTGCTTACTTCTCCAGCCTCATCTGTGCAGGTAATTTGTTTTTTCCTTTTATTTCACTTTCTAGTCATGTGAACTCATTTAACTGTACTAAAGTCATGTGCTTTTTTTAAAAAAAAATCTCCAGGCCTTTATGCTTGTTGGTTTTTCACTCTGGAACCCTCTTTGTCTCCTCATTACCTTGCCATCTTTTACTTATTCTTCAGGTCTTGACTCAGACATCACTTGCTCCAGGATGTCTTTCCCATTACCCTTTGCTAAACTCTGTTAGGTGTCTCCTTTATGTTGCCAGAGCACCATACTGCCTTTTACTCCTCATCCTGTTTTACCATGCTGCTCAGTAATTCCCTGCACTGTGATCTTTGTGAAGGCAGGGACTGATGGTTTTGCTTATTTGTATCCTCAGCACCCAACCCAGTAACTGGCTCAAAGTAGATGTCAAACAGTTGTTAGTGTTGAGCATTTGGTACAAAAAATGATTGCTCTGAGATTTTAAAAGAAGGCAAGGAAGATGTATGGCTCGTTGGAGGTTAATCTTAATTATGTGTCCCTCCTAAGATGTCATCTCTTGTTGAGGCCCTAAGAGTCCAATTATGCTTTTGCAGCTACCATTTTAATGGGTAATGTGCATACCGTTGTGCTACATAGTTAGGGTAGAGACTTTATTTTAATGTTTTATTTATTCTTATCAGTTTGACTTGAGAGAAGCAGGTGTATAGGGGAGGGGGAGAGGGAGAATAGATAGTATCTGTAAATGATATGGTCACATTGGTGGTACTAAATTTGCTTATACATAGATAGAAGATGGAAGTGAAAGTGATATTGCTCATAACCATAATAAATTTTATATCTTTTATTCTACAGTTATTTGTTTCATTACATCTGCCAAGATAGGATTGTATATCTTTGTATCACTGATGATGTAAGTAACTTGAAGACATGTTGCTATTTAACTATGTGTACTGTTAATAAAGTCAGTTCTTAATTATCTGTGTCTTTAGTAGGTAAAGGTGATGTGATTATAACTGTCCATAGCTGGAAATTTTTTCTATACTTTGCATTTGTCATATGGAGCAGCAAATGACAAGAAGAGTTGATGTCTGGATATATGCAAATCAGCTCAGTTTTGGTAGAGTTTTAGCTTAACTAACCTCTTGCAACTTCTGCATTTCTCCCATTGTGTAGTGAGAATTGGTCTTCATCATCATGACCCTTTGATATCAAATCCTCAAAATGTATTTATCTGAAATATTAAATAGGTTATTTTATTCAATACTGAATTTTTTTATTTGAATCCAATTAGCCAACATATAGTACATCATTAGTTTTAGATATAATGTTCAATGATTCATTAGTTGCGTATAACACCCAGTGCTCATGTGAATAGTGAATTTTTTAATGTATAATGACCTTTGGAAAACAAAATCACAATACGTCATGATCAGCTTTGTAAACCTGTAGTTCACAATGGTAGGTGGTTTTTTGAGTATTTACAGGTTCTAGACCAAAATGCTCAGTAACTTAACAGTGCCATCAAGGTCATTTCTCTCCTCTGTTATCTTTAGCGTCAGCTTCTTCCTAGTACATTCCCCTATGGTTGCATGGAGCCACATGCTTTTTTATTTGTGTCCAGAGGAACTGTGTCTTCCCAAATCTCTTATTGTAAGAATGAGGAAAGTTCTCAGAAGCACACGCTCCTCTCCCCCTCTTTCAAAGTGAACTTCTTTTCATGTCTTATTGGCTAGGACTAGGTTACATACTTATTTCTAAAATGATCAATGACAAGAGGCGTGGAATTGGCATGATTGCCATAGGTCAGGGTTTTTAACCTTTATTGTGTCACAGACCCCTTTGACACTCATGGGCCCCTCCCAGGATGTTTTTAAATGTATGAAATACATGATTATAAACAAAACCAATTATACTGAAATACAGTATTCAGAGTATTTTAAAAATTGATATAGTAATATATATGATTTTTATGAATTCATTAAGTAACAAGATCTAGTCATAGGTCTGATAACTAATAATAATTTTGAAGTGATGAGTATAAATGATATTTTGAGATATCTATAACTGATGGTATGTGAAAAAAAGATTTCTATTGGTGACAGTCACAGGTACTGTTGGTACTATTCTGGTTTGTTACCTACAGTCAGATTTGAAACTTAAGTTAAAACTTAATGTGGTTTATTTTCTATCCAAGTACATGGACCCCTTGAATTTGGACCACTGACGCCAGTGTAAGAACACTTAGCTTAGACTAATCATCTTGGGTGACATGGAGATGAGTGTCAACCATAGTGATCATCACAGTGATTTTTATCCTTAGTTTCAGAGTGTTTTCTAAAATTATTTTAAAAATTCAGCTATATCTGAAATGACTAATGTGAAAAGGCTTGGAATAGATAAGAAATATGACTAAATTTGGGTTCATCAGAGTTGAGTTTTCTATTTCTTGACTGGGACCAGACAAGAGTACATGACTTGATCTTTTCAAGTATACCATCACTATTAAAAAAAAACTCAATTCAAAGTAGTGTTATCTTTGTGTGTGAAAGACTGTACTATTATTATGGATTTATTAAGCATCTTCTTGTGCTGGGCCTTCTGATAGATCCTGTGAAAGATATGGAGGAAGTAATACCCAATTCTTACTCTCAAGAAACTAACCTAGATACTGTTATCTTTAGTTGGCAGTAGTCAAATAAATATGTTTGGATTGGACTCTCAGTTCTTTCTTTTATTAGTCGTTTGACCTTTAGCAAGTTACCTTTTAAGAGCCTTTGTTCTCTTATTGTAAAATGAGGTCAGTGCTAGTTCCTCCTCATGGAATCATTGCTTAGTAAATGTTAGCTGTTATTATGGTTGTTGTTAATCATCCATATCATCTTTGTTTATTTTCTAATGTGAACTCTGTGTTGGTCTCTTTTCAGGATTTTGAACGTTCTCGAGCCTTTAATTTTCTGAATGAGATAAAGAAGAGGTTCCAGACTACATATGGTTCGAGAGCACAGACAGCACTTCCATATGCCATGAATAGCGAGTTCTCAAGTGTCTTGGCTGCACAGTTGGTAAGATCTTTTTCAGGATATAGTATTTTGATTCATATCTTCTTTATTACCTTCAGGCACTTTGAATATAGGGGACTCTGACCTGCAAATATATTTTTCTGATTGTGCTATTAAATGGCAACGTAATAAAACTTCCCAGATAGAAAAACTTTAAATAATCAGTGATACTCTCTATATAGTGTTCAAAGTATCTAGGAATGGGGAAAAACATTAAAGATCATCTACTTGAGCTACCCATCTAATGCATAAATCCACTCAGTATGCCAAATGGCCTCTTAACTTGTACATTAACCTTCTACCCTCCCATGAGGCAATTGTAATTTTTTTTTGAGTGAGAGAGAGTGCATGTCTGCCTGCGTGGCGGGGAAGGAAGGGGAGAGTGAGGGAGGGGCAGAGAGAGACTTTCAAGCAGGCTCCACACTCAGCATGGAGCCCAATGCAGGGCTCAATCTCACAACCCTGAGTTCATGACCTGAGCTGGAAATTAAGTCAGATGCCTAACGACTGAGCCACCCAGGCACCCCAAGGCAACTGTAATTTTTGAACAGCTTAACTTAGTCATTTGAAAGTCTGCTCATCTATGTGAATACCAAACTGTCAGCTCAGTGAAGTTTTGCATACGTATATACCTATGAAATAACACCCTTTTCAAAATACATCTCCATGACCCTAAAAGTTCCTGATGTCCCTTTGCAGTCAATCCCCTCCCCAACACTCTGCCCCAGGCAACCTGTGCTCTCTTTTCTGTCACTATGAATTAGTTTTGTCTTTTCTAGAATTTCCTCTAAATGGAATTATGCATTACATAATCCTTTGTGTCCTGGATGCTCTGTGTAAGGCTTTTGATATTCATGTTGTGTAAATCAGTAGTTCCCTTTTTTTGCTGAGTAGTGTTGTGTGCATATACCACAATTTGTAATAAATTATCAGACTTTTTTTCTAAGTGGTTGTACCATTTATATTCCCACCAGCAGTTCTAGTGTTTCTACATTCTTGCCAATGCTTGTTACGGTCTATCTTTTTAATTTTAGTCATCCTAGTGGGTGTGTAGTGATATCTCATTGTGGTTTTAATTTGCATTTCCCTGATGACTAATGATGTTAAAACCTTTAAAAATGCTTCCCTTTTAGCGATGAAACTATTTGAGTGCAAAGACATATGTTCTATCTATGATTGTATTGTGAATGAGAAACAAAAGCATTATTGTGATTGAATACTTTACTTTTCACTTCTTTAAGTGTTCTTTTTAGTACTTTTTGAGTGTTACACTTCTAAATATGCATTCTTTGGGGGATGAAGTTCCTTTAAATAGTTATAAATCTTTATTCAGTCAGTTTGTTTGTTTCATACTTCCCACTAGAAAACATTCATACATGTGATACTGTGTAAAACATCACCAACCAAAAATATACCAGTATATAGTCAAAGGTAACAGGTGAGCTGGCAGCAAAACTTTCAACTTAACCAGTTTGTCATTGGCTCCGTATCTATGTGTGACCCTCTGAACAAGTCTGTGCCAGGATTGTCATTTACAGATGGAGATAATAATAAGAGCATCTTCATCATGGAGTTTTTGGGTAGATTAAATAATGTCCTCTCTTTGAAGCATTTAGCACAGTGAAGTGACTAGAATATTGTATATTAAGGACTTCATGGATAGCTATGGATAATAATTTCAAAATACATACAATTATCAATGCTTAGATTTCTAGATCCTATAAGAAGCCAATGAAAATAGGATGCATACTCTGATCCCAACAGATAGAAGAATAGATGCTCAGAAGGTGGGCCAGCCTCTCCTCATCATACCCAAGAATTGGGGAACAATTTAGTGTGCTTTTCCCTGTCCTGTTCTCCCCATCTATGGTCTTCTTTTCTTTCTTGTCTGAGCACAGATTATATAACCCTGTACTTCTGCCCCAAGAGTCTCAGGTATATATATTGATAAAATACATTGACCTTTATTTTATGCTGCCTATATTTTTCCCTAGGCCTAATAACAATTTTTTTTAAAGATTTTATTTATTTATTTGACAGAGAGAGATACAGCGAGAGAGGGAACACAAGCAGGGGGAGTGGGAGAGGGAGAAGCAGGCTTCCCGCTGAGCAGGGAGCCCGATGCGGGGCTCGATCCCAGGACCCTGGGATCATGACCTGAGCCGAAGGCAGACGCTTAATGACTGAGCCACCCAGGTGCCCCCTGATAACAATTTTTAAATGAAATGGCATGTATCTTTTATATCAATACAGGCATAATTTAATAGCATTCCTCAGTGTCATTCCTTTTCTTTTTGTTTTCCTATTGTAAGTAATGTCTGGATAAGTTAAATCTTGTTTTCTTATAGAAGCATCACTCTGAGAATAAGGGCATAGACAAAGTGGTGGAGACTCAAGCCCAAGTGGATGAACTGAAAGGAATCATGGTCAGAAACATAGGTATGTTTCGTGGCATAGTCCACATGCATATGGGCAAAAATGGTAATTGATTACTTGATTGGGGTCAAATTATTCTAGAAAGGCTGAAATAGTACTTCCTGAATCTTACTTTTGGAAACTATCAGCTGAGATATGGATGTTGTCTACCTATGATACTGTCTCCTGTATGAATGTTTATTTCTTAGTACTTATGATTGTTCTTCATTCTAATTTGTTAGTTGGCTTAGCAAGAATAATTTGAGATTCTTGCAACAGTTCAGCAATTAAGAATAATTTAGTCAGTTTTGGCTGGAGATACCCAGATAGCTGATGTTATCAGTAGATACTTAAAGTATAACTTTTTGACCTCCTCAGAAAGTTTGTAACACTTGATTGAGAGAAAGAAAGAATTGGTCCAAAAAAACTGTTGTACTTTTCAAGGAATGAACTATGATATAAATTCTGTCAGCCTATGTTTTGTCAAGCTATTTAAGCACATTAAAATAATCCAGAGAAATGCATCAGGTTTATTTTTTAATTGATTATGCAATTGTATTTAGATTTAGGATGATGCTAATTTTTTAAAATCATTGGTTCTCAAAATGTAGTCCCTGGGCCAGCAGCATCAGCATCCTTTGGGAACCTGTTAGAAATGCAAGTTTTCAGGACCCACCCCAGAGCTATCGAATCAGAAACTCTGTGAATGGGACCCAGCAATCTGTGTTTTCACAAGCCCTCCAGAGGATTTGAATGCATATTCAAGTTCGAGAACCACTCTTTCTAAGGGGAATATCTCAGACAATAACTTGTATAAAATTGAATGAAAATGATATTGTTTTATAAGATATTTAATTGAGACATTGTCAAATTTCATAAATGTCAATTTACTTATAATCTTGGATTTACTATTTGAATTACTTGTACATTTATTGTTAGCACAGGTACAAGCTGTAAAGACATTTTAGAAAAAAAAATACTCTTGATCCCAGCATCCTAAAGATTCATTTCCATTTTTTCTTTTAAGGTTTTTATATACGTATTATAATAATCGCACATAATCGCACATAAAATAATAATATTTTATATATACGTATTATAATAATCGCACATATTCAGTTTTGTTGAGGCAGTACAATATAGTGACCAAGATTTAGAGTCATATGTGCCTGAGTTTGAGTCATGATTTCACTTCCAACCTGCTGTTAGCCCTTGGTCATCCTCAAACTTCTCTGAGCTTTGTTTCCTAATCTGCAAAAAGGAGATGGTAGAACCTAAGGTTACCAGGATAAAGGAGATAATGTATGTAAAGCATCTTGTACAGTGCCTAGCACATAGTAAGAGCTGAATTATCGTTAGCTATCATGAATCTACTTCATGCTCATACAGTATTTCATTGGGTTATATTATAGGTTAGAATCATGTCCTTATTTTGGACACTTTGGTTCTTTAGAGCAATGTTACTCAGAGTACTGTTTTACAACCAGATAAAGAGCTTGCGCCAGCATGTAAGTCAGTGCTGTGCTTCCTTCATTGAGAACATCTTATTATGAATATGTCAGTTGTGTGCTTAGAGACTTAGTTGAAGCAATAATAAACACTCTTAGGTAGCACTGATTTAGAGGTTTGTGTTACAATAACAGTACTGCTCTAAATGGTTTTGTGCCTATTTTTCTTATTTTCTTGAAATTAAGTCCCAGGAATGAGATTAAAAATCAAAAGGGAGAAACTTTTTTTTTAATGTTCACTTTCATTCCAGTTAGTTAACATGCAGTGTAATAATAGTTTCAGATGTACAATATAGTGATTTAGCAGTTCCATACTGCACACAGTGCTCACCACAACAGCTGTCTTCCTTAATCCCCATTACCTATGTAACTCATTCTCCCACCCCACCTCCCCCTTTGGTAACCATCACTGTTTTCTCTCTGTGTTTTTTAAAGATTTTATTTATTTATTTGACAGAGAGAGAGCGTGCACACACAAGCAGGGGGAGCAGCAGAGGGAGAAGGAGGCTTCCCGCTGAGCAGGGAACCCGATGCAGGGCTCAATCCCAGGACCCTGAGATCATGACCCAAGCTGAAAGCAGCCGCTTAACCAACTGAGCCACCCAGGCGCCCCATATTTTTAATTTTTTGAGGAACCTTCATACTAGTTTCCATAGTGGCTGAACCAATTTATATTCCCACCAACAGTGCATAAGGGTTTCCTTCTCTCCAAACCCTCACCAACACTTGTGATTTCTTGTCTTGATGATAGCTGTTCGAACAGGTGTGATATCTACAGTATCTCATTGTGGTTTTGATTTGCCTGTCCCTGATGATTAGTGATGTTGAGCATCTTTTCATGTGTCTGTTGGCCATCTAGATGTCTTCTTTGGAAAAGTGTCTATTCAGTTCCTCTGCCTGTTTTTGATAGTTTTTTTGTTTGTTTGTTAACTGAGTTGTATGGATTCCTTATTTTAGATATTAACCCCTTATCTAGTATATGGTTTGTAAATATTTTCTCCCATTCTGTAGGTTACCTTTTCATTTTGTCGATTGTTTATTTTGCTGGCCAGAAGCTTTTTAGTTTGATGTAGTTCCACTTGTTGAGTTTTGCTTAAAGACCAGTGAGAAAAAACCTTCCCTATGTTTTCTTCTAGGAATTTAATGGTTTTAGTCTTTGAATTTAAGTCTTTAATCCATTTTAAGTTATTTTTTGGGGAGCTGTTGTAAGGGATCCAATTTTAGATTCTTTCACGTGGTTATCCAGTTTTCCCAGCACTGTTTGTTGAAGAGACTGTTTTTTCCCTAGTGAGTGAAGTTCTTGGCTCCCTTGTAAAATCTTGGTCAACTGTATATGTGGGAGTTTGTTTCTGGGATCTCTGTTCTGTTCCATTGGTTCATGTGTCTATGTTTATGCCAGTACCATACTGTTTTAATTACTATAGCTTTATAGTATAGTTTGAAATCAGGAACTGTGACGCCTCTGGCTTTGTTCTTTCTCAGAATTGCTTTATTTGTTTGGGGTCTTTTATGGTTCCATAGAAATTTTAGGATTGTTTTTTCTATTTCTGTGAAAAATGCCATTGGAATTTTGAAAGACATTGCATTGAATCTGTAGATGGCTTTGGGTAGTATGGCCATTTTAACAATATTAGTTCTTCTGATCCATGAACATGGGATATATTTACATTTGTTGTGTCTTTAATTTCTTTCATCAGTGTCTTGTAGTCTTCGTTGCAGAGATCTTTCACCTCCTTAGTTAAATTTATTCATAAGTATTTTATTATTTTTGATGGTATCGTGATTGGGATAGTTTTCATTATTACTTTTTTGGATATTTTATGTTAGTATATAGAAATTTAACTGATTTCTGTATGTTGATTTTATATCCTACAACTTTATTGCATTTGTTGATTAGTTCAGTTTTTGGTTGAGTCTAGGATTTTCTGTATATATTATCATATCATCTGCAAATGATGCCAGTTTTACTTCTTCCTTTTCTGTTTTGATGCCTATTATTTAATTGTCTTGTCTGACTGCTCTACATAGGCCTTCCAGTACTATATGAGTAACAGTGGTGAGAGTGGGGATCTTTGTCTTGTTCCTGATCTTAGAGGAAAAGCTTTTAATATTTCACCATTGAGTATGATGTTACCTTTGGGTTTGTCATATATGGCCTTTATTATGCTGAAATATGTCCTTATATACTAAGTTTGTTGAAGTTTTTTATGATGAAATGATGCTATGTTTTGTAAAATATTTTTTCTGCATCTATTGATTTGATTTCAAGTTTTTATCTTCCATTATATTAATGTGGTGTATCACATGTACTGAGTTGTATATGTGGAACCATTCTTATATGCCAGGGATAAATCCCACTTGGTCATGGTATATGATCATTTTTATGTGGTGTTGAATTCAATTTGCTAATATTTTTTTGAGAATTTTTGCATTTGTGTTCATCAGGGATATTGGTCTATAGTTTTCTTGTTGTGTCCTTATCTGGATTTGGTTTCAGGGTAATGCTGGCCTTGTAAAATGAGTTTGGAAGTATTTCCTCCTCTTTGGTTTTTTTTGGAAGAGTTTGGGAAGGTTTGGCATTAATTTTGCTTTAAATGTTTGGTATAATTCACCAATGAAGCCATCTGGTTTTGGGTTTTTCTTTGTTAGGAGGTTTTTGGGTACAGATTCAATCTCCTTACTCATTATTGGAATGTTCAGAATTTCTATTACTTCATGATTCTGTCTTGGTAGGTTATGTGTTTCTAGGACTATATCCATTTCTTCTTTATTCAGTTTGTTGTCATATAATTATTCAAAAGAGTCTCTTATGATCCTATGTATTTCTGTAGTATCAGTTCTAATGTCTCCTCTTTCGTTTCTGATTATATTTGAATCTTCTTTTTTTCCTTAGTCTAGCTAGAGGTTTGTCAATTTTATTATTTAAAAAAAAAAATAGCCATTAGTTTTGTTGATCTTTTCTATTTTTCTGGTTTCTATTTCACTAATTTCCACTTTGGTCTTTGTTTCCTTCCTTCCACTAACTTTGGGCTTAATTTGTTCTTCTGTTTCTAGTTCCTTGAAGGTTCAAGTTAGGCTGTTTATTTGAGGTCTTTGTTTTCTTAACATATGCATTTATCACTATAACCTCTTGCAGAACTGCTTTTGTAGCATCCTGTGTGTTTTGGTGTGTTGTGTTTCTGTTTTCATTTGTTTCAATTATTTTTTTATTTTCCTTTTGATTCTTTTCTTTAACCCATTGGTTGTTCAGGAATGTGTTGTTTAGTTTCCACATATTTATAGATTTTCCAGCTTTCCTCTTGTTGATTTCTAATATCGTACTACTGTGGTTAGAAAAGGTACTTGGTATGATTTCAGTCTTCCTAAATTTGTTAAGACTTGTTTTGTGTCCTATTATATGATGTATCCTGGAGAATGTTCCTTGTGCACTTGAGAAGAATGTATATTCTGCTGCTGTTGGATGGAATGTTCTGTGTATTGCCTGTTATGACCACTTGTATGGTTTAAGTCATGTTTCCTTATTGATTTCTGTCTGGATGATCTAGCCATTGTTAGAAAGGCGTGTATTGAAGTCACCTACTATTATTGTATTATTATCTGTTTCTTCCTTCAGATCTGCTTGTATTAAGATACTTAGGTGCTCTGGGGCGCCTGGGTGGCTCAGTCGTTAAGCGTCTGCCTTCAGCTCAGGTCATGATCTCAGGGTCCTGGGATCGAGCCCCGCATCGGGCTCCCTGCTCTGCAGGAAGCCTGCTTCTCCCTCTCCCCCTCCCCCTGCTTGTGTTCCCTCTCTCGCTGTGTCTCTCTCTGTCAAATACATAAATAAAATCTTAAAAAAAAAAAAAAAGATACTTAGGTGCTCTGATATTGTGTGCATATATATATTTTTTTCAAAGATTTATTTTAATTTTAGAGAGAAAGAGAATATGCCAGTGGGGGAGGGGCAGAGGGAGAGGGAGAGAAAGAATCCCAAGCAGACTCCTCGCTAAGCACTATGTGGGGCTCAATCCCATGACCCTGAGATCATGAACTGAACTGAAATCAAGAGTTGGACACTTAACCAGCTGCGCTGCCCACGCCCCTGTGTGCATATATATTTAAAATTGTTATACCTTTTTAATGTATTGACCACTTTATTATTATGTAATGACTGTATTTATCTTTTTTTTTTTTTTTTTTTTTTTTTACAGTTTTTGGTGTACAGTCTTATTTTATCTCCACTTTCTTTTGGTTTCCACCTGCATGGAATATCTTTTTCCATCCCTTCACTTTAAGCCTATGTGTGTATTTAAATCTGCAGTGAGTCTCATGTAAGCAGCATATTGTTGGATCTTGTTTTTTTTATCCATCCAGCCACTCTGTGCCTTTTGATTGGTGAACTTATTAGAGTAATTTTTGAAATGTAAAGACTTACTATACTAATTCCATCTTATTCATTGCTTTCTGGATGTTTTGTAATTTCATTGTTCCTTTTCCCTTCCATTTCTGCCTACCTTTTTATTTTTTTCCTTTAATGTATTTATTATTTTTCCCCTAGAATATGTATATGTATGTATGTGTCTGTGTATCCCAGAAAATATATGTAATTTTTAATTGAGATATAGTTGACACACCATATTATTATTAGTTTCAGGTGTACAACATAGTGATTTGACAATTATACACATTAGGAAATGCTCACCACAATAAGTGTAGTTACCATCTCTCACCATAGAAAGTTATCATGAGGGGGTGCCTGGGTGGCTCAGTCGTTAAGCGTCTGCCTTCAGCTCAGGTCATAATCCCAGGGTCCTGGGATTGAGCCCCACATCGGGCTCCCTGCTCAGCGGGGAGCCTGCTTCTCCCTCTACCCCTCCCCCTGCTTGTGTTCCTGCTCTCTCTGTCTCTCTCTCTCTGTCAAATAAATAAATTAAAACATTAAAAAAAAGAAAGTTATATTATGATATTATTAACTATATTCCCTATGTTGTACTTTTCATCCCTGTTAACTTATTTATTTTATAACTGGAAGTTTGCCCCTCTTAATCCACTTCACCTATTTCACCTATCCCCCAACCCCCTCCCCTCTGGCAACCACCAGTTCTCATTATTTATGCATCTGTTTCTGTTTTTGTTTCTTAGATTCCACGTATAAGTGAAATCATATGGTATTTGCTTTCTCTATCTGACTTACTTCACTTAGCATAATACCCTCTAGGTCTGTCTGTATTGTCCCAAATGTCTGCCTACCTTTTAAAATTGGTGATGTTTTGGGATTGTGTGTTCCATTTCCTGTTTCTGTATCTTTTGTGAACCTACTCTAGGTTTTTGCTTTTCAGTTACCATGGGGCTTACATAAACCATCTTATAGATAAAATAGTCCATTTTAAGGTGATAGCAACTTTTCATACAAAAACTCCACATATTTTACTCCCCTGTTACACTCTTGGTGTCACAGTTTACCTTTTTCTATTGTCTTTTTGTTAAAATTTATAGTAGCTATAGTTATTTCTAATACTTTTTTTCTTTAACCTTTATACTATATTTAAGTGTTTAACACACCATCCTATTACAGAATTAGTTTTGTAAATCTGTATATTTAACCTCTACCAGTGTATTATATACTTTTCTATGTTTTCATGTCACTAATTAGTGTCTTTTCCTTTTAGCATTTCTTGCATGGCAAGTCTAGTGGTAATGAACTCCCTTAACTTTTATTTGTCTGAGAATGTATTTATTTCTCCTTCATATTTGAAGGATAACTTTGTCATATAGACTATTCTTGGCTGGCAATTTTTTCTTTCAACACTTTGGATGTGTTATTCCATATTCGTTGCTGGCCTTTAGGGTCTCTGCTGCAAATCCACTCATAGCCTAATAGGAATTTCTTTGTAGGTTACAGTCTTGTTTTTCCTCTGGCTGCTTTTAAGAGTCTCCCTTTATCTTTGATTTTTGACCATTTTCTTATAATGTATCTTAAGAAGGTCTTTTTGCATTGAGATAATAAGGTGATCTCTTACCTTTATGAACTTAGATGTCCAGGTCTCTCTCCAGGTTTAGGAAGTTTTCCACTATTATTTGTTTAAATAAGCTTTCTGTCTTGTTCCCTCTCTTATCTCCTTCTGGAACCCCAATTCTAATATTTGTATGTTTGATGGAGTCCCATTGATCATATAGGCTTTTTGGGGTTTTCATTATTTTCTCTTTGTTGTCCTCTGGGTTGTTTCAGAGTTCCTATCCTCTAGCTCACTTATTATGTCTTCCATTTGGATTACTTTGAGGTAGATGTTTTCTATTGAATTTTTCATCTCATTCATTCTTCAGCTCCAGAATTTGTTTGATTCTTTGTTATGATCTCTATCTCTGTTAAATTTCAGATTTTGTTCATATAGTGCTTTCCTGATTTTGTTGATCGTTTTTCTGTGGAGTTTTTTTTGCAGCTTGTTGAGTTTTTCAAAACAGTTATTTTGAATTCTTTATTAGCTGGATTGCAAAATTTCACACTTTTGATTTCAGTTATTGGAGAATGATTGTTACCATACAGTGTTGACATATTTCCTTGATTCTTTATGTTCCTTGAACTTCTGTGTTGCTGCTTTCCCTTTTGATGTGTAGTAGACACCTCCTAAAATCTTTCCTAGTTACCCTCAGGTAGGAAATAGCATTTGTGGTTCTGCTATCTGGGGTTCTCTCCATCCTTGTCTGGATGCTCCTGCTCCATGCTTCTTACTCATTCTTGTGGCAGAGTTCTTAACTTTTATGTCTTCTCTGATCTTACAACTTACCATGCTGGCTGCTGGAAACCTCTTTTTTTTTTTTTTTCCCCCAGAAGATGACATTACAGCTCAAGTTTATGGTTTCTCCTTTGCCCACAGACCCTGGTCTGATATTCTGAGAGCACTACTTTTAACTGGAGCTCACTCTTGCCACTGCACTTAGGAGCATGCATAAGGAGCTGGCTGCAGAGTAGGAGGTGACTGTGGGACTGGTGAGGGAATCATTGAGTAAGGGTCTCCCAGAGGCTTGTGGGTGGACTTCCTGCTTAAGCCCTGAGCACAGCTATCAGGGAGTATGTTCTTTTAATATCCTATGACATTTTTATTGGCCTCTTTCCTGATCTCCTCCCTGCCCCCAGTCTTAGAGGTCCTGCCTCTGTACCCTGGGTGCTGCTGGAGAGAAATGGGTTTCTCCAGTAGCTTGTCACATAGGTGGAGTAGCCAGGCACTCACTCACTGTTCTCCCTTTCCCCTGGGGGAGAGACTGCCACCAGCAAATCGAACTGTGCCCCTATGTGATGCCCAATGCTCCTGTGTATGAGGTGGTCCCGCTGGAGTGCTTCCTGGTGCCCATCGAGAGCACTGAGCAGGCCTCAGGACTGCTCTTTGTGCCAAATAGTCCATCGTGGGCAGGCAGCCTCAAGGCCGTCACTGTAGGCAGCAAGTGAAGGCCATACCCTGCCAGACTGTGGGGGCTGGGAGGTGGTCATTTTTTGGGGGGAAAAAAAACTTAGTTCAGCCCTATGCTCTGTCACCTTGGGCAATGGTCAGTGCTGGAAAAGTTCCTCTTACCCTCTCCAGTGCATCTAAATTCATATCTATATTTTATGCTTCAGTGCCATGCTGAAGTCTCCTCTTGGCAAGGCTAGCCTTCTACAAATTCTCTCTCATCCACGAGTACCTGCCTAAATCAGTACTCTTCAAGTTTTCCCCAACTGCGACCAAGAGGGCTGTGGAAGCAACACTGATCATGTTGGTTCCACAGCCTATACTTAGGTTTGTCTGCCTGTTACCGATGCGCAGGTGCATGAGACCCCCTCAGGTCCTTTGGCCTATGGTGCTGGATCCCACAGAGGCACTTTTTTTGTGGATGGATGCCTTAATTAGTTTTTTAAAGGGGGGGGGGGCAAAATGGAGGGATGTCTTACAGTGCCATGATGCTGACATCACCCCACTTCTTGTTATATTGTGATAGTCTTGACCCCTGTTGCAGTAGTCTAGAGTAGGAAGAATAAAATCTTCCTTATCATTTTTGGCAAGTGTCAGAATAATTTCCCTTTAATAGTATCTCTCTTCCAACATCCTTCTTGCCTTGTTTCCAAGTATTATATTTTTTAATGCTATTGTAAATGCAATTTTTCTCTCTCATTTTTGGATTTTTCATTGCTAATGTATAGAAATACAGTTGATTTTTTGCATATTGATTTTGTATTGTGCAACATTATTGAACATTTTTTTATTAATTCTAATAGCATTTTAGTGAGTTCTTTATGATTTTCTATATACAGGGTGTTAGATTCTGCCAGGTACTTTTTTTGCATCTATTGAAATGTTTGTGTGGATTTTGTCCTTTACTCTGTTAATACAGTATATTATATATTTTGGTTTTTGGATATTAAATCAACCTTGCATTTCTGAAATAAATGCCACTTCATCATGTTGTAAATCCCTTTAATATATTGCTGGATTACATCTAATATATTACTGAGGTTTTATGTCTATATTCATGAGATATTGATCTGTTTTTCTCTTGTGATGTCTTATTCTTACTTAAATTCAATTAACATACAGTGTATTAGTTTCAGAGGTAGAGTTCAGTGACTCATCAGTTGTAAAAAACACCCAGTGCTCGTTACATCACGTGCCCTCCTTAATGCCCATCACCCTATTACCCCATCCCCCACCCCCTCCCCTCCAGCAACCTTCAGTTTGTTTCCTAGAGTTAAGAGTCTCTTACTTATGGTTTGTCTTCCTCTCTGATTTTATCTTGTTTTATTTTTCCCTTCCTTCCTCCATGTTCCTCTGTTTTGTTTCTCAAATTCCACATATGAATGAAATCATATGATAATTGTCTTTCTCTGACTGACTTATTTTGCCTAGCATAATACCCTCTAGTTCCATCCACATCATTGCAAATGGCAAGATTTCATTTTTTGGATGGCTGAGTAATGCTCCATTGTGTGTGTGTGTGTGTGTGTGTGTGTGTGTGTGTACATTACCACATCTTTATTCGTTCATCTGTCGATGGACATCTGGGCTATTTCCATAGTTTGGCTATTGTGGATATTGCTGCTGTAAACATTTGGGTGTGGTGCCTCTTCGGATCACTATATTTGTATCTTTGGGGTAAATACCTTGTAGTGCAGTTGCTGGGTCATAGGGTAGCTCTATTTTTAACTTTTTGAGGAACCTCCGTACTGTTTTCCAGAGTGGCTGTACCAGCTTGCATTCCCACCAACAGTGTAAGAGGGTTCCCCTTTCTCCACATCCTTGCCAACATTTGTTGTTTCCTGACTTGGTAATTTTAGCCATTCTGACTGGTGTGAGGTGGTATCTCATTGTGGTTTTGACTTGTACTTCCCTGATGCTGAGTGATGTTGAGCATTTTTTCATGTGCTTTTTGGCCATTTGTATGTCTTTGGAGAAATGTCTGCCCATGTCTTCTGCCCATTTTTTGACTGGATTATTTGCTTTCTGGTTGTTGAGTTTGATAAGTTCTTTATACATTTTGAATACTAACCCTTTATCTGATAAGACATTTGCAAATATCTTTTCCCATTCTGTAGGTTGTCTTTTGGTTTTGTCGACTTTCCTTTGCTGTGCAAAAGCTTTTTATCTTGATGAGGTCACAATAGCTCATTTTTGCCTTTGTTTCCCTTGCCTTTGGAGATGTGTCTAGCAAGAAGTAGCTGCGACTGAGGTCAAAGAGGTTGTTGCCTGTGTTCTCTTCTAGGATTTTGATGGTTTCCTGTCTCACATTTGGGTCTTTCATCCATTTAGAGTTTATTTTTTGTGTACGGTGTAAGAAAATTCTTCTGCTTGTGGCTGTCCAGTTTTCCCAGCACTATTTGGTGAAGAGACTTGTCTTTTTTTCCATTGGATATTCTTTCCTGCTTTGTGAAAGATTAGTTGACCATAGAGTTGAGTATCCATTTCTGGGTTCTTTATCCTGTTTCATTGATCTATGTGTCTGTTTTTTTGCCAGTATCATACTGTCTTGATTACAGCTTCAGTAGAGCTTGAAGTCCAAAATTGTGATGCCACCAGCTTTGGTTTTCTTTTTCAACCTTACTTCAGCTATTCAGGGTCTTTTCTGGTTCCATACAAATTTTAGTATTATTTGTTCTAGCTCTGTGAAAAATGATGATGGTATTTTGATAGGGATTGCATTGAATATGTAGATTGCTCTGGGAAGCATAGACATTTTAACAATATTTGTTCTTCCAATCCATGAACATGGAATGTTTTTCCATTTCTTTGTGTCTTCCTCAATTTCTTTCATGAGTTTTATACTTTTCAGAGTACAGATCCTTTACCTCTCTGGGTAGGTTTATTCCTGGGTATCTTACGGTGTTTGGTGCAATTGTAAATGGGATTGATTCCTTAATTTCTCTGTCTTCTGTCTCATGGTTAGTGTATAGAAATGCAACTGATTTCTGTGCATTGATTTTGTATCCTGCAACTTTGCTGAATTCCTGTATGAGTTCTAGCAATTTTGGGGTGGAGTCTTTTGGGTTTTCCACATGGAGTATCATGTCATCTGTGAAGAGTGAGAGTTTGGCTTCTTTGTCGATTTGGATGCCTTTCATTTCTTTTTGTTGTCTGATTGGTGAGCCTGGGACTTTTAGCATTATGTTGAACAACAGTGGTGAGTGTGGGCATCCCTGTTGTGTTCCTGACCTTAGGGGAAAAGCTCTCAATTTTTGCCCATTGAGAATGATATTCTCTGTGGGCTTTTCATATATGGCTTTTATGATATTGTGGTATGTTCCTTCTATCCCTACACTGTGAAGAGTTTTAATCAAGAAAGGATGCTGTACTTTGTCAAATACTTTTTCTGCATCTATTGAGAGGCTCAAATTGTTCTTGTCCTATCTTTTATTAATGTAGTGTATCACATTGATTTGCAGATGCTGAACCACGCTTGCAGCCCAGGAATAAATTCCACTTGGTCATGGTGAATAATCCTTTTAATGTACTGTTGGATCCTATTGGCTAGTATCTTGGTGAGAATTTTGGCATCCATGTTCATCAGGGATATTGGTCTGTAATTCTCCTTTTTGGTGGGATCTTTGGTTTTGGGATCAGGGAAATGCTGGCCTCATAGAGTTTGGAAGTTTTCCTTCATTTCTATTTTTTGAAACAACTTCAGAAGAATAGGTATTAATTCTTCTTTAAATGTTTGGCCATCTGGCCCTAGACTCTTGTTTTTTGGGAGATTTTTGATTACTGATTCAATTTCTTTGCTGGTTATGGGTCTGTTCAGGTTTTTATTTCTTCCTGGTTCAGTTTTGGTAGTTTATATTTCTAGGAAAGTATCCATTTCTTCCATTTGCCTAATTTGTTGGCAGATAGTTGCTCATAATATGTTCTTATAATTGTATTTCTTGTGTGTTGGTTATGATCTCTCCTCTTTCATTCAGTTTTATTAATTTGGGTCCTTTCTTTTTTCTTTTTGGTAAGTCTGGCCAGGGGTTTATCGATCTTTCTTTCAGAGAACCAGCTCCTAGTTTCATTGATCTGTTCTGCTATTCTTTTGGTTTCTATTTCATTGATTTCTGCTCTGATCTTTATTAAATCTCATGTCTTGCTTGGTTTAAGCTTTATGTGCTGTTCTTTCTCCAGCTCCTTTAGGTGTAGGGTTAGGTTGTACATGTGAGACTTTCCCTGTTTCTTGAGAAAGGCTTGTATTGCTATGTACTTCCCTCTTAGGACCACCATTGCTGTATGCCAAAGGTTTTGAATAGTTGTGTTTTCATTTTCATTTGTTTCCATGCATTTTTTAAATTCTTGTTTAATTTTCTGGTTGTGACCCATTCATTCTTTAGTTGGATGCTCTTTAGCCTCCATGTATTTGAGTCCTTTCCGACTTTCCTCTTGTGATTGAGTTCTAGTTTCAAAGCATTGTGGTCTGAAAATATGCAAGGAATAATCCCAGTCTTTTGGTACCAGTTGAGACCTGATTTGTGAGCCAGTATGTGTTCTATTCTGGAGAATGTTCCATGGGCACTCGAGAAGAATGTGTATGCTCTTGCTTTAGGAGGCAGTGTTCTGAATATATCTGTGAAGTCCATCTGGTCCAGTGTGTCATTCAAAGTCCTTGTTTCCTTGTTGATCTTCTGCTTAGATGATGTGTCCATTGCTGTAAGTGGGGTGTTAAAGTCCCTACTCTTACTGTGTTATTGTGAATGAGTTTCTTGAATTTTGTTATTAATTGTTTTATATAATTGGCTGCTCCCAAGTCAGGAGGATAAATATTTACAATTGTTAGCTCTTCTTGTTGCATAGAACCTTTAAGTATGATATAGTGTCCTTCCTCATCTCTTATTAGAGTCTTTGGTTTAAAATCTTATTTGTCTGAAAGAAGGATTACTTTTTTTCCCATCTTCATTATAGCATGATAAATGGTTCTCCACCTCCTCACTTTCAATCTGGAGGTGTCTTTGGGTCTAAAATGAGTCTCTTGTAGACAGCATATCGACGGGTCTTATTTTTTATCCAATCTGCTACCCTTTGTCTTTTGATTGGAGCATTTTAGCCCATTTACATTCAGAGTAACTACTGAAAGATATGAATTTAGTGCCATTGTATTATCTGTAAAGTCACTGTTACTGTATATTGTCTGTTCCTTTCTGGTCTGTGTTAATTTTAGGCTCTGTCTTTGCTTACAGGATCCCTTTTAATATTTCTTGCAGGGCTGGTTTAGTGATCACGAGTTCTTTTAGTTTCTGTTTTTCCTGGAAGCTCTTCATCTCTCCTATTCTTTTTTTTTTAAAGATTTATTTATTTACTTGAGAGAGCGAGAATGAGAGAGAGAGAGTACATGAGAGGGGGGAGGGTCAGAGGGAGAAGCAGGCTCCTCGCTGAGCAGGGAGCCCGATGCGGGACTCAATCCAGGGACTCCAGGATCATGACCTGAGCTGAAGGCAGTCGCTTAACCAACTGAGCCACCCAGGCGCCCTTTTTTTTTTTTTTTTTTTAAGATTTTATTTATTTATTTGACAGAGACACAGCGAGAGAGGGAACACAGGCAGGGGGAGTGGAAGAGGGAGAAGCAGGCTTCCCGTGGAGCAGGGAGCCCGATGCGGGGCTCGATCCCAGGACCGTGGGATCATGACCTGAGTCGAAGGCAGACGCTTAATGACTGAGCCACCCAGGCGCCCCTCTCTCCTATTCTGAATGACAGCCTTGCTGGATAAAGTATTCTTGGCTGCATGTTTTTCTCATTTAGCACCCTGAATATATCATGCCAGTCCTTTCTGGCCTGCCAGGTCTCTGTGGATAGGTCTGCTGCCAGCCTATGTGTCTACCTCTGTAGGTTAAGGACCTATTTATTGTCCTGAGCTGCTTTCAGGATTTTCTCTTTGTCTCTGAAATTCGCAGCCTTCACTATTCTATGTCGAGGTGTTGACCTATTTTTATTGATTTTGAGAGGGTTTCTCTGTGCCTCCTGGACTTGGATGCCTGTTTCCTTCCAGATTAGGGAAGTTCTCAGCTATAATTTGCTCAAATATACCTTCTGCCACCCCCTTCCTCTTCCTCTGGAACCCTAATTATTCTAATATTGTTTCACTTTATGGTATTGCTGATCTTTTGACTTCTCCCGTTGTGATCCAGTAGTTGTTTCTTTCTTTACCTCAGTTTCTTTATTCTCCATCATTTTATCTTCCATCACTGATTCTGTCTTCTGCCTTGTTTATCCTAGTAGTTAGAACCTCCATTTTTTATTGATTCTCATTAATAGCCTTTTTTATTTTGACTTGATTAGATTTTAGTTTTTTTATTTCTCCAGAAAGGGATTCTCTAGTGTCTTCTATGCTTTTTTCAAGCTCAGCTAGTATCTTTATAATCGTTATTTTGAATTCTAGCTCTGACATTTTATAATATCCATATTTGTTAAGTCTCTGGCAGTTAGTACTGCCTCTTGTTCTTTTTTCTGGGGTGAGTTTTTTTGTCTTGTCATTTTGTCCAAAGAAGAATAGATGGATGAGAGAAAAAAATACAAAAATATCAACCATGACCCCAGCAAAATATACAGTAAACAAATCAGAAGAGATCAGTAACCAAAAAAGAAAAAAAGGAAAACAGAAAGAATATAATCAAAGAGGTGGACAGAACAGGGTAACACACTAGGTCCTGGGTGTATTTTGGTCTGTTAGAAGAAACTAGATCCCAAATGATAAAGGAAGAAAAACTTCTATATATACAAAAATATAATTGAATATGATGAAAGGAAGCCAAAAATGAAGAATATATATAGATAGATAAAATGTAAACATAAAAATAAAATTAAAAAAGACTTAAAAAAGAGTTGATAACATAAGAAACTAGTTGAAAAGTAAAAAAAAGAAAGAAAAGAAATTTTAAACTGAAAGACTAAAGAATCATGAAAAAAAAATCTCAAAATCTATATACTATTTTTCCCTAGTTCTGGAGTTTTGCAGTTCTGTGTGATCCGTAAACTTGGTATTAGCCAGATGTTCCTGCTGGTCTTCTGTGGGGGGGCCAGTTTTGCTAATTCTCAGGTGTCTTTGCCTGGGCCGAGTTGCACCACCCTTGCCAGGGCTTAGTGTGAGCTGCTCCAGATTGCTCTATGTGGCTTTTGTTCCCTGAAGGCCTTCCGTGCCACTTTAGAGGATGAAAATAAAAATGGTGGCGTCCAGTTCTCCAGCCCCAGAACTGAATGATCCCAGCCCCCACTCTTCATTATGCCCTCAGGGAAAAGCAGTCAATCAGTTTTGTCTCCCTGGTTTCCATCCACACTCTATTCACCCAGCCTGTGACCAACCGTTTTTATCTCAGGCACCGACCCCTTTTTGGGTCTCCAAATCCTGCAGATTCCTGTGGCGCTCACCCATGCCGGTCCTCCCTGGGGGAAGGAGGAGGGTCTTGCTGTGGTTCTGCTGCTTGCTGGGCCCCTGCTCGAAGAGCAGTCACCTGATCGTGTCATGGTTGCCGGTTTATGGCAAAACTGAGCTGAAAGCCCACTCATAGGCTCACTGATTGCAGCCGGCTTCCCTGCTCTAATGCTTGCAATCTCTGCCGCACTCAGGCACCCCCGTTCTTTCTGTGACCCTGGGGATCCTGAGACCACACTGCCCCACCTGGGATTCTGCCCTACTTCACCACCTGAGTGCATTTCAGGCAGGGAAGTCCTTCACTGGAGCAGATTTCTAGAAGTTCCAATTTTGCAGTCCACTGCTATATCACTTTCAGGTAGCTCGCTGATTGAGGCTCCCTCCCCCCACAGCTTATTTTCCGTTATGTTGGTTCATATTCACTTCTCCATACCTCCTACCTTGCAAAAAGTGGTTGTTTTTCTATTTGTAGAATTGCAGCGATTCTTTCCTTAGATCTCAGATGAGTTCACAGGTGTTCAGAATGATTTGACAGCTATCTAGCTGAATTCCAGGGAAAAGATAAAACTAGGATCTGCTACTCCTCTGCCATCTTCCTCCTTCTCAGCCTCTTGTGCTGTGGTTATCTGATTTTGATATCAGTAAAACTGGCCTCATAGGATGAGTTGAGAAGTGTTCCCTCCACTTCTATTTTGGAAGAGTTTTTGAAAAATTGGTATTAATTCTTCTTGAAATGTTTGGTAGAATTCACCTTTGAAGTGATATGGACATGGGCTTCTCCTTCTGCAAAGTTTAAAAATTATAGATTCAGAGCTTCCAGTCCAACATGGTGACGTAGGGGAGGATCCTGATCTCACCTCCTCCATGGAACACACTGAATTACACCTATTTACAGAGCAGTTCCTCCTGAGGAGGAACTGAGGGCCACCTGAACAGCTTCCACACAACAAAAGATAGAATAGCAAAACAACAGCAGGAGAGATGGAGACACAGTAATGCAGGGAACCCCTACCCCAGATGCTGCGAACTGCAGTGGTAAGAGATAGTACTGAGGGACTGGGAGCACAGTCATCTGTCCTTGGGCACAGGAAAAAAGCCATGGTTTAAAAGAGAAACTAGCTCATAAAATAGAACTAGAACTCCAGGTTTAAAAGAGAAACTAGCTCATAAAATAGAACTAGAACTCCAGCAAACAACAGAATAGCTGGTGGAACTCTCCGGGTCAGAGGGACTGGTGAGCGACATGGTTTGTGCTCCCCCTTCCCCTTGAAAGCACTGACCCGAGCACAGTCTGGACACCATAGCCAGTTTGAGGTTTCAGTGAGCCGCAGGTCCCTTACCTCACATCAGCCCTGAACTCCTGGGGCACAGAAAAAACACAGTTTAAAAGATCAATTAGCATATAAAAGAGCCAGCACTAGAACTCCACCAAATGGTGAGGGAGCTGCTGGAACACTCTCTGGATGGGAGAGGCTGACAGCCATGGTCTATTCTCTCCATTCCCACCTTGAAAGCACAGACCAGTACACAGTCTTGGCATCAAAATTGGTCTGCTTTGCCTCAGTGAGCCCCAGGCCAGCCCCAGCCATCCCACCAAGGTGGCCACAGAGCAGTGCACGCTGGGATACCCCCGGTTAGTGCTCAGTACAGCTCCAGCCATTGTGCCAAGGTGACACAGGTGCAAGGCACCCAGAACACTCCAGGATCACAACACTTTGGCTTCAGATGCCTTGCTAGGGAGCCTCCAATGCAGAGTGCTCTGGAACCTCCTGTCTGATGTCTGCTTTAGATCCAGCTGCCCCACCAAGGCACCCCTGGGTGCAGCACCCCATAACATCCCTGTCCATGCCAGCCTCAGCTCCATTCACCTGGGCAAGGCATCCACTACGTCAAGCACCCCAGGACACCCCAGCTTGCACCCACTTCAGCTTCAGCTGTCCTGCCAGGGCACACTTCGTGGGGAGAGCCCAGGGACCACACCAGTCCATGTCCACTTCAGCTTTAGCCATCCTGTCAGGATGCCCCCTGCATGGAACACCCCAAGACCCCCTGACATGTACTCTACCTTGGCTCCAGTTGCCCTTCCAGGGTACCCTCTGTGAAGAGTCCTGGAACATCCTGGTTTATATCCACTTCAGCTTCAGCTATCCGGCCAAGATGTCCTCTGTGCATAGATGTCCAGGACCCCCCAGCTTGCATCCATTTCAACTTCAGCTAATCCTGTCAGGGCACCTTCTGTATGGAGAGCCCAGGGACCTTCCGGCCCACACACAGCCTCAGCTCCAGCCACCTTGCCAGGGCACCCCCACATGGAAAACTTGAACTACCCTGGATAGCACCCACCTGCTGTGTGGAGAGCCCAGGGACCATACTGACCTGTACCTACTTCAAGCTTTAGCTTTCCTGCCAGGGCGCCCACTCTGTGGAGAGCCCTGGGACCCCCAACCCATGCCGGCCACAGCTCCAGCCGGCCAGCAGAAATCACCAAGCATACACAGTCTACACGGGACAACCAGACACAAGACCATTCCTTCAATTTTAGAAGTAGCTGTTCTGCCTAATGCATAGAAACAAACGTAGTTAAACTAAATGGGGGAAATAAGGCAACATGCTCCAAAAGAAACAAGACAAAACATCAGTAAGATAACTAAATGAAATGGAGATAAGCAACATACCTGATAAAACATTTAGAGTAATGATTGTAAAGATGCTCACCGGTCTGAAGATAAGAGTGGAAGAACTCAGTGAAAGCTTTAATAAAGATATATAAAATATAAAAAAGAACCAGAGGTGAAGAATACAGTAACTGCAATAAAAAATACCCTAGGGGGAATCAACAGATTAGTGGATGCAGAAGAACATATCAGTGATCTGGAAGACAGGGTAATGGAAAGCACCCAAAGCAAATAGCAAAAAGAGAAAAGAATAATTTGAAAACGTGGGGATAGGTTAAGGGATCTCTTGGAGACATCAAGCAAGCACATGTTCACGTTATAGGGATCCCAGAAGAAGAAGAGAGAGAGAGAAAGGGACAGGAAACTTACTTGAGGAAATAATAGTTGGAAACTTCAGTAACCTAGGGAAGGAAATAGACATCCCGTTTCAGGAAGCACCAGAGAATTCCAAACAGGATGAACTGAATGAGGTCCACACCATGACACAAAGTAGTTAAAATGTCAAAGATTAAAGAGAGAACTTTAAAAGCAACAAGAGAGAAGCAAAAACTTACCTACAAGGGAAACCCTATTTTTCAGGAGAAACTTTGCAGGCCAGAAGGGAGTGAAATGGTATATTAAAAGTGCTGAAAGGAAACCAAAAACCTACAATCAAGAATACTCTATCTGTCAAGGTTATCATTCATAATCGAGGAGAGATAAAGAATTTCCCAGACAAATAAAAGTTAAAATGAGTTTATCACCACTAAACCAGGCTTACAAAAACTGTTAAAGGGACTTCTCTAAGTGGAAAAGAAAAGGCCAGAAGTAGACATAAGAAAATTATGAATAAAAAGATGTGAAATATGGCAGCATATACATAAAATGTGGAGGAGGAGTTAAAAAATGTTTTTTTTTAGAAAGTGTTTGAACCTAGATGACTGTCAACTTAATATAGACTGTTATATACTTAGGATGTTACCTCATGGTAACCACAAACTCAGAACCTGTAAGAGATCCACAAAAAATAGAAAGCCACACATAACAGTACAGAAACTCCTCAATGACAGAGAAGGAGTGAGAAAAGAAGAAAGGAACAAAGAACTACAAAATCAACCAGAAAACAAGTAACAAAATGGCAATACGTATATAGCTATGAATAATTACTTTAATTGTAAATGGCCTACGTGCTCCAATCAAAAGATATACGGTGGCAGAATGGATTAAAAAGAACACAAGACCCATTTTTATGCTGCCAACCAGAGACTCACCTCAGATCTAAAGACACATACAGTCTGAAAGGATGAGAAAACATTTACCATGAAAATGGAAGTGGGGGAAATACGTCCTGGCTAACAATACTTACATCAGGCAAAATAGGCTTTAAAACAAAGACTGGCAGAACAAACTCCACAACTAAAAGCAGAGAAGAGACCACATTGAAGACGGTAGTAAGAGGGGAGATGTGGTGGGGCGTGAAATGGACCACAGCAATCTGTGGTGGGTAGGGAAGGGAGCCATGGGGTGAAGCAGAGAGAAAAATAGACTATCACACCGGGAACCCTGCATGGGGAAGACGAATCCACATAACATTTGGCTTTGAAAGCTAGAAGGGCCGAATTTCATGAGTTCTCATAACCGTGAGACTTAAGGCCTGGAATTTTAAAAATTGGGGCTCAGTTCTGGAAGAGCCTGGAGGGTAAGAGTAAACTGAGTCCCCCACCCTTAAAGAGACAACACAGTGAACAGCCTGTGGAGATACAGCATAGAAGCAGCAGTTTGGAAAATGCATGGGACACATGGGAGGCAGAGTAGTCTACTCATTTCAGAGTGTGTCCCATGAAGCAGGGATGGCTGACAGACTTTTCCAGGATCAAAGTAGCTCGCAGGCATTATCTTCCATCCCCACACCCCAGCATAAACAAATGAGAACAGTCTTTGGGGACTCAATGACTCCATCAACCATAATACTCACATTAAAGGGATCCCAGAAGAAGGTGTAGAAAATGTATCTGAAGAAATAATAGCTGAAAACTTTCCTAATCTGGGAAAGGAACCATCCAGATGCAGGAAGCAGAGAGATCCCCCGAAAAAATCATCCCAAGGAGGTCCACACCAAGATACATAGTAACTAAAATGGCAGAAAGTAGTGATAAAGAGAATTTTAAAAGCAGCAGAACAGAAGACAGTGACACACAGGGAAACCCCATAAGTGTATCATCTAATTTTTCAGCTGAAACTTGCAGGCCAGATGGGAATGGCATGATAAATTCGAAGGGCTGAAAAGAAAAAATCTGCAGCCTAGAATGCTCTGTTTAGCAAGGCTATCATTCGGACTAGGAGAGATAAAGTTTCCCAGAAACAAAAGCTGAAGGAGTTCATGACCACTAAACCAGCCCTATAGGAAATATTAAAGTGGACTCTCTGAGTGGAAAGGAAAGACCATAATTAACAGTAGGAAAAGTAGGAAACCAAAAGCAGTACAAATAAGTATATCTGTAAAAATCAGTCAGATTCACAAAAGGATGTAAAATATGACATTATATACGTAAAGCATGGAGGAGGGAAGAGGAGTGGAGAATGGGTTCACACTTAAATGACCATCAACCTCATATAGACTGCTATATGCAGAAGATATTATATACAAACCTAATGGCAACCACAAATCAAAAACCAGTAATAGATATGCAAAGAATAAAGAGAAAGGAATGCAAGTATATCACTAAGGAAAGCCAACAAACTATGAAAGAAGAGAGGATCAGAGAACTAGAAAAACAACCATAACACAAGTACCAAAATGGCAATAAGTACATATCTATCAGTGATTACTTTTAATGTAAATGGACTAAACATTCCAATCAAAAGATATAGGGAGACAGAGTGGTTAATAAAATAAGAACCATCTGTATGCTGCCTATAAGAGACTCATTTCAGACCTAAAGATGCGTGCATACTGAGAGTGAGGGGATGGAGCAACATTTATCATGCAAATGGATGTCTAAAGAAAGCCAGAATAGTAATAATTATATCAGAAAAACTAGACTTTAAAGCAAAGACTGTAACAAGAGACAAAGAAGGACACAATATAATAATAGAGGGGAAAACCCAATAAGAAGATATAACAATTATAAACATTTATGCATCCAACACGGGAGCACCCGAATACATAAAACATAAAGGAACTAATTGGTAGTAATACAATAATAGTAGGGAACTTCAACACGCCACTCAAATCAATGGACATCATTCAGAAAGTCAACAAGGAAACCATGGCTTTGAATGACACACTGCAACAAATGGATTTAACAGATATATTCAGAACATACCATCCGAAAACAGCAGAATACACATTCTTTTCAAGTGCACAGGGAACGTTCTCCAGAATAGATCACATATTAGGTCACAAAACAAGTCTCAACAAATTAAAAAAGATCAGAGTCATACCTTGTATCTTTTTTGACCACAAAGCTATGGAACTAGAAGTCAACCACAAGAAAAAAATCTGCAAAGACCACAGATACATGGAGGTTAAATGACATGCTACTAAATAATAAATGGGTCAACCAAGAAGTCAAAGAAGAAATCAGAAATTACATGGAGAGAAATGCAAATGAAAATAAAAGGGTCCATAATCTTTGGGATGCAGTAAAAGGAGTTCTCAGAGGGAATTTTATAGCACTATAGCCTACCTCAAGAAGCAAGAAAAATCTCAAGTAAACAACCTAACCTTACACCTAAAGGAGCTAGTGAGAGAGCAAACAAAACCCAAAACCTGCAGAAGGAAGGAAATAAGGATTAGAGCAGAAATAAATGAAGTGAAAAGTTAAAAAAAAAAAATCAACCAGTAGAACAAATCAAAGACACAAGCAGTTTCTTGGAAAATATCAGAGAGAGAGCGAGAGAGCGCAAATAATCAGAAATGAAGGAGGAGAAATAACAACTGGCACCACAGAAATACAAATAATTGTAAGAGAATATTATGAAAAATTATATCCCAACAAACTGGGCAATCTGGAAGAAATGGACAAATTCCTAGAAACAACCTACCAAAATTGAAGCAGAAAGAAATTGAAAATTTGAACAGATCAGTTACCAGCAATGAAGTTGAATCAGTAATGAAAAAAACTCCCAACAGACAAAAGTCCAGGACCAGACAGCTTCACAGGGGACTTCTACCAAACATTTAAAGAAGAGTTAATACCTATTCTTCTCAAACTTTTCCAAAACATAAAACAGTAAGGAAAGTTTCCAAATTCATTCTCTGAGGCCAGAATTACCCTGATACCAAAACCAGATAAACAAAGACACCACAAAAAAAAGAGAACTACAGACCAATATCTCTCATGGACATAGATAAAAAAGTCCTCAACAAAATACTAGCAAACCAAATCCAACAATACATTAAAGAAATCATTCACCACACACAAGTGGGATTTATTCCTGGGCTGCAAGGGTCGCTCAGTATTCACAAATCAGTTAATGTGCTACATCATATCAAGAGGAGAAAAGATAAAAATAATGTTATCATTTCAAAGGATGCAGAAAAAGCATTTGAAAAATAACATCCATTCATGATAAAAACCCCCGACAAAGTAGTTTTAGAGGGAACATACTTCAACATTCTAAAGGCCTTATGCTCACAGGTAGCATCATCCTCAATGGGGAAAAATTGAGAGCTTTACCCCTAAGGTCAGGAATAAAACAAGAATGTCCACTTTTGCCACTTTTATTCAACATAGTACTGGAAGTCCTCGACACAGCAATCAGACAACAAAAAGAAATAAAAGGCATCCAAATTAGTAAGGAAGAATCCAAACTTTCAGTCTTTGCAAATGGCATAATACTATATAAAGGAAACCCTAAAGACTCCACCAGAAAACCAGTAGAAATGATAAATGAATTCAGTAAAGTTGCAAGATACAAAATTGATGTATAGAAATCTCTTGCCTTTCTATACATTAATATTGAAGCAGCAGAAAGAGAACTTAAGAAAGCAATCCTTTTTACAATTGCACCAAACATAATAAAATTCCTAGGAATAAACTGAACCAAAGAGGTGAAAGACTTGTACTCTGAAAACTATAAAACATTGAAAGAAATTGAAGATGACACAAAGAAATTGAAAGACATTCCATGCTTATGGATTGGAAGAAGAATACTGTTAAAATGTCTATAATACCCAAAGCAATCTACAGAATTAATGCAGTCCCTATCAAAATACCAAAAGCATTTTTCACAGGAGTAGAAGAACCAGTCCTAAAATTTGTATGGAATCACAAAAGACCCTGAATAACCAAAGTAATCTTGAAAAATAAAAACAAAACTGGAGGTATCTCAATTCCAGACTTCAAGTTATATTACAGAGCTATAGTGATCAAAACAGTATGGTACTGCCACAAAAATAGACATATAGATCAATGGAACAGAATGGAGAGCCTAGAAATAAACCCACAATTATGTGGTCAAATAATCTTTGACAAAGGAGGCAAGAATATGCAATGGGGAAAAAGTCTCTTTGACAAGTGGTGGGAAAACTGGACCTCTTCCTTACACTATACACAAAACTGAGCTCAAAATGGATTGAGTTAAATGTGAGACCTGAAACTATAAAAATCGTAGAGAAGAGCACAGGCAGTATGTCCTTTGACATTGACTGTAGCAACATCCTTCTAGATAATGTCTCCTGAGGCAAGGGAAACAAAAGCAAAAATAAACTATCGAGACTTCATCAAAATAAAAAGCTTCTGCACTGAGAAGGAAAGAACAAAACTAAGCTTCCATTCAGCTTACTGAATGGAAGAAGATATTTGCAAATGACATATCTGTTAAAGGGTTTGTTCCAAAATATATTAAAGAACTTCTAGAACTCAACACCAAAAAACCCTAAGTATTAAAAAATGGGCAGAAGACGTGAACAGACATTTTTCTAAAGAAGACATCCAGATGGCCAACAGACACCTGAAATGATCTCAACATCATTGATCATCAGGGAAATGTGAATCAAAATTACAATGAGATATCACCTAACACAAGTCAGAATGGTTAAAATAAAAAAAAACACAAAGTGTTGGATGAGGATGTGGATAAAGAGGAAGCCTTTTGCACTCTTGGTGGGAATGCAAACTGGTGCAGCCACTGTGGAAAACACTATGGAGGATTCTCAAAAAGTTAAAAATAGAACTATCCTATTATCCTTAATTGCACTACTGTGTATTTACCTAAAGAATATAAAGCACCAATTTAAAGGGATATATACATGCCTATGTTTATAGCAGCATTATTTACAATAGCCAAACTATGAAAGCAGCCCAAGTGTCCATCAATAGATGAATGGATAAAGGTGTTACACACATACACACACACACACACACACACACACATAGAGGAATATTATTCAGCCATAAAAAATGCAATTTTGCCATTTGCAATAACATGGATCAATCTAGAGAGTATAATGCTAAGCAAAATATGCCAGAGAAGGACAGATACCATATGATTTCACTCATATGTGGAATTAATAAACAAAACAAATGAACAAAGGGAAAAAAGGAGATAAACCAAAAAACATACTCTTAACTATTGTGAACAGATGACTACTACTAGGGAGGTGGATGATGGGGTGTGAATCAGGTGAAGAGGATTAAGAGTATAATTATCTTTTTTTAAAAAAGATTTTATTTATTCATTTGAGACACAGAGATATGGAGAGAGAAAGAGCATGAGCAGAGGGAGAGGCAGAGGGAGAGGCAGAAGCAGGCTTCCTGTTGAGCCAGGAACCCGATGTGGGGTTCGATCCCAGGACCCTGGGATCAGGACCTGAGCCGAAGGTGGATGCTTAACCATCTGAGCCACCCAGGTGCCCCAAGAGTGTAATTGTCTTGATGAGCACTGAGTAATATATGGAACTGTTGAAACACTGTATTGTACACCTGAAACTTATAACACTGTATTATCTATACTGGAATTAAATTTTTTTTTAATTTAAAAGAATAAAAAGAGAGGACCGAAATAAATAAAATCAGAAATGAAAAAATAACTGATACCACAGTAATAAAAAGATTACAATAGAGTACTACAAAAAAATATATGCCTAGAAATTGGACAACCTAGAAGAAATGGGTAAATTGTAAATATTTTGTTTTTAAAGATTTTATTTATTTGAGAGAGAGAGAGAGCATGAGAGGGGTGAGGGGCAGAGGGAAAAGCAGACTCCCTGCTGAGCAGGGAGCCCAATGCGGGACTCGATCCTGGGACTCCAGGATCATGACCTGAGCTGAAGGCAGTCTCTTAAGCAACTGAGCCACCCAGGTTCCCAGAAATGGGTAAATTCTAGAAACATATTACAAAATTCCAAAACTGAGTTAGGAAGAAATAGAAAATCTGAACAGACCAATTACTAGTAACAAAATTGAATCAGTAATCAGAAACCTACCAAAAATGAAAAATTCAGGATCAGATGAATTCTACCAAACATTTAAAGAAGAGTTAATACCCATTCTCTTCCAACTATTCCAAAAAATAGAAGAGGAAGGAAATCTTCCAAATACATTCTACGAGGCCAGCATTACCCTGATACCAAAACCAAAGACATCAGAAAAATAGAAAACAGATCAGTATCTCTGATGAATATAGATTCAAAAATCCTCAACAAAATATTAGTAAACCATATCCAACAATACATTAAAAGGATCATTACCACAATCAAGTGGGATTGATCCTGGGGATGCAAGGATGGTAGTATATTTATAAATCAGTCAGTGTGATACACCACATCAATAAAACAAAGGATAAAAATCATATGGTTATTTCAAAAGAGGCAGGAAAAGCATTTGACAAAATTCAATATCCATTCACTATAAAACTCAAAAAGTGGTTTTAGAGGGAACATACCTCTAATAAATAAAGGCATATATGACAAATCCATAGCTAACATCATGCTCACTGGTGAAAATCGCAGCACTTTAAGATCAGGAACAAGACAGGAACGTCCACTCTCACCACCTTTTTTTAAAGATTTATTTATTTTAGAGATCGAGAGAGAGAGAAGGGTCGGAGGCAGAGGGAGAATCTAAAGCAGACTCAGCACTGAGCACAGAACCTGATGTGGGGCTTGATCTAACAAATAAAGGCATATATGACAATCCCATAGCTAACATCGTGCTCACTGGTGAAAATTGCAGCACTTTAAGGTCAGGAACAAGACAGGAATCTCCACTCTCACCACCTTTTTTTAAAGATTTATTTATTTTAGAGATCGAGAGAAGGGGCAGAGGCAGAGGGAGAATCTAAAGCAGACTCAGCACAGAACCCAATGTGGGGCTTGATCTCATGACCCTGATATCATGACCTAAGCTGAAACCAAAAGTTGGACGCTTAACTGACTGTGCCACCCTGGTGCCCCCACTCTCACCACTTTTATTCAACAGACTACTGCAATCAAATAACAAAAAGAAATATGAGGCATCCATATTGGTAAGGAAGAAGTCAAGCTGTGTCTATTTGCAGATGACATGATACTATACATAGAAAACCCTAAGGACTCCAACAAAATGTACTAGAAGTAATACAGTAAAATTGTCAGAATACAAAATTAGTACTCAGAAGTCAGTAGTGTGTCTATATGCTTATAACTAAAGTAACAGAAAGAAATTAAGAAAACAATTTCATTTGCAGTTGTGCCAAAAAAAAAAAAAAAAAATACCTAGGAATAAACTTGCCCAAGGAGGTGAAAAACTTGTACTCTGAAAACTATAAAACATTTCTGAAAGAAATTGAAGACAACATAAGCAAACAAAGATATTATTCCCTGCTTATGGATTGGAAGAATTAATATTGTTAAAATGTCCATACTACTCAAAGCAATCTACAGATTCAGTACAATCCCTATCAAAATACCAATAGTATTTTTCACAGAATTAGAACAAGTGATACTAAAATTTGTATGGAACTACAAAAGACTCTGAATAGCCAAAGCAATCTTAAGAAGTACAAAGGTGGAGGTATCACAGTCCCAGATTTCAAGATATATTACAAAGCTATAGTAATCAAAACAGCATGATACGGGCACAAAAATAGACAACACAGATCAATGGAACAAAATAGCTCAGAAATAAACCCACACTTATGTGATCAGTTAGTGACAGAAGAGGCTGGAACATACAATGAAGAAAAGAGTGTCTCTTCAAGAAATGGTGTTGGGAAAAGTGGACAAGTACATACATGGAAAAGAATGAAACTGGACCACATTTTTTTAAAATCATACATAAAAAGTAAACTCAAAGACTAAGGAACTAAATGTGAGACCTGAAACCATAAAAATCCTAGAAGAGAGCACCGGCAGTAATTTCTTTGACATTGGCCTTAGCGACATTTTTCTAGATATGTCTCCTGAGGCAAGGGAGAACAAAAGCAAAAATAAACTATTGGGACTATATCAAAATAAAAAGTTTTTGCACAGTGAAGGAAACCATCAACAAAACTAAAAGGCAACCTAGAGAATGGGAGAAGAATTTTGCAGATGATATCTGCTAAGTGCTTAATATCTAAAATATACAAAGAATTTATATAACTCAACACCAAGAAATCAAATAGTCTGAGTAAAAAATGGGCATAAGACATGAGCAGACATTTTTCCAAAGAAGACATCGAGATGGCCAACAAACCCATGAAAAGATGCTCAACATCACTCATCATCAGGGAAATGCAAATCAAAACTGCAATGAGAGATCACCATACACTGATGAGAATGGCTAATATCAAAAGGACAAGAAATAACAAGTATCTGTGAGGATGTGGAGAAAAACCCCCATGCAGCATTTGTGGGTATGTAAACTGATACAGCTATTGTCCAAACTATGGAGGTTCCTAGGAGGAAAAAATATGGAAATACCATATGATGCAATAATTGCACTACAGGGTATTTGCCCAAAGGAAATGAAAGCACTAATTGGAAAAGATATATTCATACTTATGTTTATTGCAGCATTATTTACAATAGGAAAGATATAGAAGCAACCTAAGTGTCCATTGATAGATGAATGGATAAAGATGTGGTATGTACATATAATGGAATATTATGCAGCTATAAAGATGATCTCTTGCCATTTGTGACTACATGGATGGACCTAGAGAGTATTATGCTAGGCGAAATAAGTCAGTTAGAAAAAGACAAATACCATTCCATATATGATTTCAGTCATATATGGAATCTAAACAACAAACGAATATACAAAAAAAAGCAGAGGGGCGCCTGAGTGGCTCAGTCGGTTAAGTGTCTGCCTTCAGCTCAGGTCATGTTCTTGGGGTCCTGGGATTGAGCCCCGCATCGGGCTCCCTGCTCAGTGGGGAGTCTGCTTCTCCCTCTCTCTCTGCCCCTCCCCCCCACTTATGCTCTCTGTCTCTCTCAAAATCTTTTTTTCTTTTTTTTAAAAAGATTTTATTTATTTATTTGACAGAGACACAGCGAGAGAGGGAACACAAGCATGGGGAGTGGGAGAGGGAGAAGCAGACTCCTTGCGGAGCAGGGAGCCCAGTGTGGGGCTCGATCCCAAGACGGACCCTGGGATCATGACCTGAGCCGAAGGCAGACGCTTAACGACTGAGCCACCAGGCGCCCCCTAAAATCTTCTTTTGACAAAAATCAGAAATAGACCCATAAATACAGAGAACAAATGTTTGCCAGATGGGAAGGTGGTGGGGGATGGACAAAATGGGTGAAGGAGAGGGGGAGATACAGGCTTTCAGTTATGAAAATTAATACGTTACAAGGGTGAAAGGTAGAGATAGTCAATGATAGCATTATATGGTGACAGATGGTAGCTACATTTGTGGTAGGCATAGCGTAACATAGAGAAGTTGAATCACTGTGTGGTATACCCGAAACTAATGTAACATTGTGTGTCAACCATACTCAAATCTTAAAAATTATAATTATTCAATCTATTTGTTGTAATTATTCAGATTTCCTATTTCTTCTTGAATCTGTTTTGGTGGTTTATGTCTTTCTAGGAATTTATCCATTTCATCTAAGTTATCTAATGCATTGACATACTCTTGTTAATAGTATTCTCTTAGGACCCTTTCATTTCTGTGAAGTTGATAGTGATTATTTCAGTAATTTGAATTGTCTGTCTTTTTTTCTTGATCAGTTTATGCAGGGTTTTGTCAATTTTGTTGATCTTTCCCAAAACCTATTTCTGGTTTCATTTATTTTTCTCTGGTGTTTTCTGTTCTGTATTTAATTTTTTCTGCTCTGATTTTTATTTCCTTCTTTCTGTTAGCTTTGGATTTAATATGTTCTTTTTCCAATTCATTAAGGTAGAAAGTTATTAGTATGAAATCTTTTTTTTTCTTAGCGTGCTCAGGCTACTATAAAAAATTACTGTAGACTGGATAGTTTAACAGAAATTCATTTTCTAACAATTCTGGAGGCTTGAAGTCCAAGATCAAGGTGCCTGCCTAGCTAGATTCTGGTGAGAACTCTCTTCCCAGATTGCAGAAGGCCCCTCTCACTATGTCCTCACATGGTAGAAAGTAAGACAAAGTAAGCTCTCTGGTGTCTCTTCTTACTTGTACACTAATTTCACCATAAGCCATCATGGCGTCATCTAAACCTAATGATACCTTAAAGTCTCCCATCTCCAAGTACCATCACGTTAGCGGTTAGGGCTTCAATATATGAGTTTCAGAGGGATACAATTCAGTCTGTAACATCTTTCTTCTCTTTAATGTAGGTGTTTACTGCTATAAATTTCCTTCTGTGTACTGCTTTTGCTTTATCCCATAAGTTTTCGTTGTGCTACTGATTTCCAGTATCATCCCATTGCTAAGTCCAATAGCTGAGCCCCCCACCACCACCCAAAGTAAGTTTCTAACAACTCTGCTCTTTTTCCTGTATATTGATTACTGTTTCCTGGTTTTTTTGCCATATCTCATAATTTTTTGTTGAAAACTACATGTTTTAGGTAATGTATTATAGCAACTCTGGGTACTGATTCCCATCCTCCGGGGTTTGTTGTTTGGTTATTTGCTTAGTGACTGGGCTGGACTTTTTCTTTGAACTTTAGTTTTCCCACAGTGTGCAGTCTCTAATGTCATTTCTCAGAGGGATAGCCTTGAGCATGTGTAGTCACACTGGAGTGACACAACTCTGAGTGTCTCTTTTCCTAATCTCCCTGTCAAGCTTCTAGTGCTTGTCTGCCTCTGTTGGTGTCACACCCAGATGTTAGCCTCCACTAACTGTATTTTTTGGTAACAGTTCCCCCAGACATAAATTGATCCAGTGTAATCTAATAGAGCTTCTAATAGAACTTCTGCCCTATGTGTAGGGTTAGGTGAAGGAAAGGAACCTCAGACCTATCGGGCATGCCTTGTGGGAATAGAGCTTCTGCATCATGGAGCTAGGGGTAGGATGGGATGGGAGGAGAAATGTTAATGACTTTCCCCTGCTGGGGAGAAAGCATAGCTTTTGACTGAGACCTGGAGGGAAAGAGCCTCCAGGCTTTAGTTGCCTGGAGTAGAGTTTCTATCTCAGCTGAGGGATGGAGCAGGTCATGGCTTAAATGCCATAGACTCACTGTTCTTACAAGAATTAGATAATTTTCTTATATATGTTTCTCCATTTGCTGTATGCCCTTAGGATATTCATAGTTTTCAGAGACTTTAAATGGTGATGGCTTTTGTTTTCATAATTTTTCAAGTTACAGTTGTTTTGTTGGAGAGAGGGTCTGTAGAACTCGTCATACTATAATTCTGTAAGTGTCCAACTCTCACTCATTTTGAGGGCTCCCTTTTTTAAAACTCTCAGATCATACCCTTAATTTAGGCTTTGCACACTATAATCCTTGGATCAAATCTGCATAAAGTTTCATTGGAATACCGTGATGCCCATTTATTTACATATTGTCTATGTCTAACAGAGTTGAGTAATTACGACAGAGACCATTTGGCCCAGGAAGCCTAAAATATTCAGTATCTGGCCTTTTACAGAAAAAAAATGCCAACCCCTACTTTAGTTGATTAGCTTTACTAAAGTCTTTTATTACTTAAAGATAAAAGTGCTTCTGTAGTAAATATGAGTTGTCAAGAATACCAACTATAATTAAAATCAGATTTGGCTTAAAGATAAAAATAGCAGATTTGTAATATAAACATATTTTCCGGTTTTTCCAACATTTTCAGATCTGGTAGCTCAGCGAGGAGAAAGATTGGAATTACTGATAGATAAAACAGAAAATCTTGTGGATTCGGTAAGTATGGGATATGGTAATATTTTTCAGGATCTAAATAAAGTAGAGAAACTGGTTGATGGCTAACATAATAGGGAGACATGTTAAATTTAATAATTTACAGGGTTTTTTCCTTTCTAACTCCTTGATGTGATTATGTTGTGATGATAAGGGTAACAATGCGGCATAGAATAAAAGCCACAACCCATTAGAAACCATTAATGAAATTTTGGTTTGGAAAACATACTCAATATACATAAACAATTTTTTAAAGCTGTAGATGAATGCCTTTATAGTTTGCATATACCATTTGTTTCTGTACCAAAGTTTTGTGATACATGAAACAAATGTGCAGGCCAGTTGTGATCCAGTATGAATCCTGAAAACTGGACAATTCAGTCACAAGAATATCACTTTCTTGCTTACCATGATAGCTTGAGCCTTCATTGTATCAAGCAAGAGTCAAATTGGGAAGGGCCAATGAGCCTTAAAAGAGTCAGTGTGTCCCTGTGACCTCCTTACGCTACAGTTGTGTGTGTCTTTGCATTTTCCATCTGGATAGTGGATGGGGGTTTTCAGGAAAGATGATAGATATATAGTGAATAGATGTGAATAGATGGAGGGCAGAGATCAGTGAAATTCTAGGTCTACACAATTTCAAATTTAAATGCGGAGTAGTTTACACCTTGAAATGGTTTAGTGAGTGATCATGTTTATTCCTACCAGCAGCTAGATTGTAGTGGTTAGGAGCACAAGCTCTACAGTCAGGCTGCCTGGGATTGATTCCCCTCTCTGCCACTTAGTAGTTGTGCAACCTTAGACAAGTTACTTAACCTCTCTGTGCCTCAGGAATCATTGTCTGTAAAATGGAGCTATATGTCATTAAATCAGATAATGCACACAAAGTGCCTAACACGGTGTCTTGTGCATAGTAAGAGCTATTTCAGTGTTTATTGTTATTGTTAGTTTTATAGGGACATGTATTAACAGTAGTTTTTAGGAGGATAATAGTTTTAAGTCAAAGCACATGGTAACTGGAGGAAGGGTGGTACCATACAGCAAGTCAAAATACCAGGTTTTTATAATGGCTCACTTTGTAACCCATTGCTATGGGGCAAAGAAGTATCTGATCCCAGATCTGCAGATCAAATTCTTAATCGAAGATTACTCTGTTTAGCTAGAATGGTCTTGTATTTAGCCTGTAATTTCCAAATAAGTCTTTAATTTTGTTGACTATGTGACCCAGAATAACAAAAGGTACTAATTGATTAACAGATGTCTCTCTTTGTGGAGGCATAACATATGTAGAATAAAGTGCAGCAAGTGTACCATTTAGTTATTTTTTACACTTATGTCTATATGCATGTAACCGCCACTTAGGTCAAGGAAAAAAAAACATTTCGAGTACTGCAGAAAGCTGCCTCATGCTCCTTCCTGTTAATAATCCCCAACAGAGGTAACCATTTTATGACTTACATTACCCTAGATGATATTTTGTTTGTTCTTAAAGGTATAGAAATGGATTCATCTGTTATATACTAGCTTCTCTCTGGCCTCTTTCACTATTATATCGATGAGATTCATTCATATTGTTCAATATGGTAATAGTTTATTTTATTGTTTTGTACTATTCAGTTGTATAAGTCTGCCTACTACAATTTGTTTATCCATGCTCCCCTGTTGGGAATCCATTCTAATTCTAGATTCTGTAGAATTATCTGTTGATCTGGTCATTTTTTTCAGTCTTTTTTTTCTTCTGTGTTTCATTTAGGATAGCTTCTGTTAGTTTTATTTTGTGGTTTGTAATCTGCTGTTATTCCCACCTCATATATTTTTCATCTCTACAAGCTTGATTTGGTTCTTTTTTATATCTTCCACATGTCTCCTTTACATGTGCGTATTTTCCTCTGCCTTCTTGAATATATGAAGTATATGTACAATTGAACTGTTTATTCCACTTTTGGTGAACTTGGGCATACAGCTCTGTTGGATATATACCTAGGAGTGGAATTGCTGGGCTGTTAGGGAATTTTGTTGTTTGGTTGCTTTAAACTCTTTGTGTCTGGTGGGAATGGTTCAGTAGATATTGAGAAGTCAATGTTGCAAAAGAAAATGAATAACTGAAGGAGCAAAGTTCCTTGGGTTTTGGGCCTCATACAAGTAAATACATATCTTCTTATGGAAATTGAACAGATTTTTATGGCTCAAAAATCCCAGGTTTATATTGGGCAGAACAGGCAAATGTGTTTGCAACCAACTGGCTTAGAGGGAACCTTTCTTCCTGGAAGCATAAAGAGGAAAAGGCTTTCACACTAGCAGGAAGAGCCATTTGTGATTCTTGACACCACATGCATTACTTCGGTGGACAAGAAAAAGGGGAGAAGCTTTTCCAGTGGGCTCGTACTGCTTACCATACACCTGACCAAGTCCTGCTTCTGAGAACTAGTGATTATGAATGGCTAGTCTCGACCTGTGAAGACAGTAATGAATTCATGATTCAACATGATTAATGAAAGTAAAAGTTTTACAGGTATTACTATAAATCGGTTATGTAGTCAGTGCCAGGGATCAAATAAATCTTTTTTTTTTCCTAGTCTGTCACCTTCAAAACAACCAGCAGAAATCTTGCACGAGCCATGTGTATGAAGAATCTCAAACTCACTATCATCATCATCATCGTATCAGTTGTAAGTTTTTGTTATTTTAGTGTGTTATTTTATTTTTCAATCTTTAAGAAACTGGATGCTGGAATTCTTTCTCAATGATTAGCTGTCCTGTGAAATCACTCCAAAATATTGTACTTAAACTCCATCTTCCTAAATGTTTATATGTAAGGAATCAGGCAAGGCATTCCAAATATTCCTGGATATTTAATGTTTCTGTCATCCCATTTGAAATGGGATTCTTTTAAAATTACATTTTGTAATTCCATATTTTCTAATTATATTTCTATTTTCTAGCTGATTGCATGCTCTGTTTCTTTATTTCTTTTTTTTTTTCCTAACTGATCTGTTTTTGTGTCTGGCAACTTTGTTACTAACTCTTATTAGTTGTAATAGTTTGTCAGTTTATTCTTCTGTATTCTGATTCTTCTGTCAGGAGTCAGCAAACGTTCTGTAAAGTGCCAGATAATAAATATTTTATGCTTTTCAGGCTGCATGTAGTCTCTGTCACATATCCTTTTTTTTTAAACCTTTAAAAATATAAAAACCATTCTTAGCTCACAAGCCATGGGCTGTCATTTGCCTACTCATGCTATAGGTAAATTATGTTACCGTCTGTTAATAATTTCAATGTTATCAAATTTATATACACACGTTCTATATAATTCTACATAACTATATATAGGTATGTATATGTATATATAATTTGCAGTTACTAGCAATGTTGAATAATTATGGTGCCAGTGGGCATCTTTATTTAGTTCCCAGTTTTAAGTGGAATGCTTCCAATATTTCATTTATAAGAGTGATACGTAGGGGCGCCTAGGTGGCTTAGTCAGTTAAGCATCTGCCTTTGGCTCAGGTCATTTGGAGCCTCCCTCACGTAGGGCTCTCCCCTCCCTCTACCGTGCTCCCCCACTCGTGTTCTCTGTCTCTCAAATAAATAAAATCTTTTTTAAAAGGAGTGATACGTATTACGAATTCTTGTTAGATTTTTATCATCAAAGTTAACTTTATTTTTGTTTCTAGATTGCCTGAAGTTTTAGTCATGAATAGGCATTTAATTTTGGGAAATAATATTTCTCTTCCCAATGAGTTGACAATATGACTATCTGCATTTAATAGTAATATATAGAATTACAGTAATAAATGTACTTATAACTGTCCTTTCATTTCTGGGATAAATACTAAGTGGCCATTATGTAATATTCTTTTAATGCATCATGAGTTCAATTTCCTAATGTCTATTTAGTAGTTCTCATGTTTATAAATGTAAATGAGTCTATATGCTGTTCTCCTTTTGTAACTCCTATGTAAACAGATATTTGGACCTCTTTGAACTATCCTGAATGTCTGATAGCCTTTTTAATATGCATTACATTTGAGAGAATTATTTAGCTCACTCTTGCCTGCAAGCTAATTTTCTTTTCAGCTCAGTTCATCTTATGTATTCATTCTTCATAGATATGCTTTAAATTTCTAAGAACTCTTATTATTCTTAATGTAACCTTTTTTTTTCGTGGAGTTCTCCTTGTTAACAGATGTACCCTCTCTTTGAATTTCTCTGGATATATGTTAAGGATACATCACAGGGAATTAGCTTATGTGATGGTGGGAGTTGGCTTGGCAAGTTCAAAATCCTTAGGGCAGACTGTCAGGAAGGGCAGTCTGGACTGCTGGGGCAAGAGCAAAGGCATAATTTATAGACATAATTTCTTCTTCATCAAGGAAACTTCAGCTCTGCCCTTAAGGACTTCTAACTGAATCAGGCTAATTTGGATTATATAAGATAATCTGCTTTACTTGAAGGCAACTGATTTATGGGCTTTAATCACATCTACAAAATACAGTAACAGCTAGGTTAGTGTTTAATTGGGTAACTCTGTACTATAGCTAGCCAAGCTGACACAAATAAAACTGATCTGGGAGAAATATAGTTATGTTTATCTATAATGGGTTTATTATTTTTGTTTTTAAATGAATTATATAGGTATTTTTAAAGCTTTATTTCTAATATGGTAAGTGTTGATAATTATAATCCCCCTATGTAAGAGCTATTTGGAGTCCTCAGTAATTTTTGAGAGTGTGAATAGGTCCTGAACCAAAAGTTTGAGAGCTGCTGCTCTAAGGAGGGTGGGAGGGAGATGCTTTACTTTGGGGGTAGCTTATGGCTGGGTGAAGCAGCCTTTCTCCCTATCCTCTTGCCATTTGCAGAAGCCCAAAGTTAACTGTGTGCAGATACCTCTGACTCAGCTCCACTTTTCCTTGACCCCTGTTGAAAGACCTCCACCTTAGATAGCTGCATTTACCTAACAGAGAAGAGCGGCCATCAATATGTTGATGTTATACTAGAAATTGTGCCAGAGCCTGGAATGTCACATTGCTCAGGATACTCAGGTGGCACATTCTAGGCTCAGCTTAGCTTCTTCCTTCTACTTGGGTCTGCAAATTTACAATGATTTATAAAGCTGGATTATTGTTAAATTCAGATTGTATTTATTGATTACTTACTACATACATAGCACTGCTCTTAATGCAGTATCAGTCTCTCCCAAAAGCTGTTGTTGCCTAATATATTGTACTTCAGCTTTAAAAATCCTTGTATTTCAGCTGTGGCAAATAGTCAACTTCATGTCATACTGGAATATCTGTGTACGTGTGTGTGTGTGTGTGTTTGTATGTGTACCTGTGAGTAGTTTATTCGTTAAGAACCAGAATTTGCTGTAAACCACCCCCTCCCTCACATTTGTAGAGAAGTAAGGCAAAAGCAGTCTGCTGACTTTCGGGAGCAAGCATGGAATTCATAAATGTGTTTTTTTTCTTAGCATCGAGTAATGAAATCAGCCCATTAAAGATATCAAAAAAGTTGTAATTTAAAGCAAGACAAATGATGAAATCAATGCAGTGATCCTAATGTTTAAAATAAATCTGTTTTTTGGAATTTAGTAATGTGAACAAGCGTATACTATTAAAAATATACTTCAGGGGCTGCTTGCTGGTGGCTCAGTCGGTTAGGCGTATCTTAGGTCATGATCCCAGGGTCCTGGGATCGAGCCCCACATTGGGCTCCCTGCTCTGCGGGGAGCCTGCTTCTCCCTTGGGCTCTGCCCCGCCCCCTGATTGTGTTCTCTCTCTTTCTCTCCCTCAAATAAATAAAATCTTTAAATATAGATTATATATGTATATATATGTATATATAAACACTTCAAAAATCCAATACAATTAAAAAGTTTATCTATAATAGGACCAGCATTTTTACTGTGTTACTTGTATCATCAGCTTTCTTTTGATTTGGTTATTGTAATTATCATGTCATTATTCACCAAAAGGTTCATAGCCACATTCTTGCTCATAGGCGATATGGAGCAGAGTCTCTACTCAGACTTTTAAATATTTCTAATCATGCTAATAATGAAAAGTGACACGTGTGTAAAACCTAAACATATGCTTCATAATAAAATTATACATCAGGAGAATTAAGATAACTTGTGATTTTGATAATTAATGATGTCTCAATAAGAATTGTTCATATTGCTTGATTGTGCCTGGTTTCCAGTGAAGAGAAACAACCCCACTGCTTTCTCTCCCAATGAAGAACGTATACTAGAATTCAAATGTGTGAGAGTTGTATCAGAAAGGATCCCTTTAATTCCACTTCTGCCTTTGAAAATACTTGACTGGTGTATTATATTATTACACAACTACTACTGTAATGGAATCAGTATCTGTTAATAGGTTTTTACTATGCTTTATGTATTATTTATGAGCCTATGATAGATTCAAGAAAATAAAATTGCCTTCCTTCTCCCTCTAGGTGTTCATCTATATCATCGTGTCACCTCTCTGTGGTGGATTTACATGGCCAAGCTGTGTGAAGAAATAAAAAAAAAGTTGTCATTAACCAAGGATATGAGACAACAAGGAGTTAAAAGCAATCCATGTGATTCAAGCCTTTTAATACTGACAGATGGTGTCTGCCAGTCTCTTCAACCCTCTTCTATTTCCTTTTTTTTTAAATCTTGTTGTACGCTTCCAGATTTATCTTTGTCCAGTTTATTCCAGTGCACTTCAGATTTAACCATTTATTGCAGCAGTAGCCTTAAAAAGGCTTTTGTTTCTTTAGTTTGTTAATTAGAGTCATCTATTTAGAGAAACGTTTTTGTTTGTAATTGCACATAGCTGTCACCAAGGTAGAAACCACAAGTCTTATGAGCTGTCTACTAAGACTTTGGATGAACTTTGTATTTGCACACAAAAGTATTCCAGAGACAGCATTGCTAACATCTCGTCTTAATATCTTTTGCTATTGAAGAGTTTTAGGTGCTTGAAAACAATTTAAATGGAGAATCGTTATTTGGGGAATTGTAATTAATTTGTTGGTGCTGCTTGTTTCTAGGAGCCCATGCAGGTAAAGTTTTAAACATTTTCTGTCAGTCATATGGGGAACATTTTGCTAGCCCATTAGAAATACACAGAATTAACTTTGTCCTTCTAGTATTCACTTCCAGGAAGAAAGGTTTGACCTTTCACAAACCTTGCAGAGCATGATATCCTCTCTTTCCCCATTGCAGTTGATTTGAAAAGATGATGGTTTAAATATTGAAGGTTGTGGTTTCTTATATACTTCTTTCTTTTTGGTGGATAGTTAGAGCAATTGTATAGTTAATAGAATGGGTAGTGGAGAAGGTGGAGAGGCAAATTCTTCTGGCTCCCCAGAGAAAAATAAGAGAACCACGGTGGATGTACTAGTGTTTTAGGTATATAAGGGAGAGATAGTATGGGGAATTTTTTCCAGTCTGGGAAAAGCCCAAACTGAATATAGTGAACAGTCAACTCTAGGGTTTGGGTTTGAGTTCTGTTGAATAATAGTTTTAGTATCTTTTATGGATTAATAAAATCTGTAATCTAGTTTTGAAGAATTTTTTTGTGAAACTTGAGAATAGACAGTATGATATATATATAGAAATAATACCAGACAGTTTACCATCCATTTAACTGCAGTGTGGGAAAACTGGAGTGTAATCATTCTGCTTTGGCTACACTGGCATCTGTTACCTATTACGTACTTGTGGTGTGTATCTGAAAGGACATTTGCTGCCCTAAATCATTTCTTTATCAATAAATGCCAGTAAATGGAAATTATATTACATTTGACTATTTTCCAAATGAACAAAGTAGTCTATAAAACTTAGCCACCTGTGTAATCCTAGTCATGTGCCTTGAATATATATCTGTCTCATAATCTGGCTCATGCTATCTGTTCTTCCATCTTAAACGTTCCGATTCATGCTACCAGATTCATTTATTTGACATATACTTTAGGCCCACTAGAACTCTTCTTGGTGATCACACATGGCGCAAATGTTTCTTGGTCTTCTTTATCAACACTAATGCCTTTTAATTATATCAGCATTTCCTATTGGAAAACACATTTGTTCCAGGAAAACATTTGGCATTCCTGAATAATAATTTCCAAATGTCTTTAATCCAAAGAAAAAGACTTAAAGCTTATTTCCCTTTCTTATACACACCTGAATAAAAATGATGTGCATGTTTTAGGGATAAATTACTTAACTGTTCATTGGTCTATTTATGTATAAGAATGCTTTTTAAAGCACATATCTTGTTTTAAATGACGCACAAACTGAAGGCATTAATAAAATTTAAGAGTAATGTAATGAGCTTCAGAATTTCCTCCTGGAATCTAATTTCTTCTGATGACATTTTGCCATAGTTTACTTACACTAAGAATACATTAAGAAGTGTGACCTGGGGAGGAATTAAAGATGGAGGAGGAGAGAGACCTTATACTTGCCTCATCCCTTGAACACAGCTAGATAAATATCACATCATTCTGAATACTCAAGAAATCAATCTGAGAACTGAGAGAATAGACTGCACAAATAGCGGGAGAAAAAAGGCCACACCATGGGCGGTAGAAGGTGTGGAGACATGATTTGGGGGACAAAAGAATTTCAGGTCCTGTGAAGGAGAGAGAGTCCTGATCAGGGAGAGTAGAGGGAAGAGAGAGAGAGCAGTACACAGAGCATTGCACAAGACACACACTTCCCCAAAACCATTGATGGAAAGCCAGAGGGGCTGATTATTGCAAGTTTTTATAAGCAGCAGAGCTCAAAGTGTGAAGTTTTAGAAGTCTGTGCCATCGCTGGGGTCATGCCTGGCAGGCTTAGCAGTGCTCCTGTGGGGAAGGAGGGCAGAGGCTTGAGTGGATATCGTAGCCCGAGGATCCCCTGGGTCACACCAGGAGAGACCATTCCTCTTCTTGGAAGTGCATTTGGGAGAGGTGGCATGGCCTATCTGGGGACAAAAGAGCTGGTGGGCACCATTGAGCTGCCCCGTTCATTAGCATAGGAGTAGAGGCACATGCTGAGGGCAGCTAACCTGGACACCAGCTTTTTGCTGTATTTTGCCATAAACTCCAAACCCCTGTGCATTTGTGTGACTGCCGTGGGACAACCTGCACAGCCATAGCATGGTGAGAATCTCACCCAGAGGATGAGCACGGGTCTGTGAAACCCAGCTGGTGAACCTGAGACAAAACAGGAACACTGCGCTGCCAAGTGGGCAGACACTTTGGATGCAGGGTGAAGGCAGGGATCTGAGAGTAGGCTGATGCCATGTTTACCCCCACCCATCAGCACAGAAGGACTTCAGTGAGCAACACAGCACTCACAGTGGAGGCTTGAGCCACTTACACCAAGCCCTGTCCCTCCTCCCCCACACACTCCACAGGTGCTTTTTTACTAGGGCAAGTGTGCCTGAGAGAGCAGCAGTGGGCCCCTCCCCCAGAAGACCAGCACAACCCTCCTTCCACACCATATGCACCAAGTCTACTGACCATAGAGTGTTACAAAACTTCAGCTCTAGGGGAAATCAGATCTAGCCTCTTAACAAGCAGACCAAAACACACCTAATTAAAACTTGCTATACAACGGACAAGGTGCAAACACTCCCCACTGCAGCCAAGGAGAAAATCTGCAGAGAACTGACCTGAGCGAAAGAGCAGCTAAAACACAACAGCAGAGTGCACACAGCATAAAGCAGAAACCTTTCCTGAAGCACCAGGCCTTGAACAGTATATGACCTCTTCTTAATATAGCCATTACTATCAGGAGCAGGAAACATAATAGGCTTTCCTAACACACGAAAGAAGAGACCCAGACAAGATGCCAAGATAGAGGAATTCTTCCCAAAAGAAAGAACAAGCAGAGGTACAGCCAGGGATCTAGTCAAAACAGTTATAAGTAATATGCCTGAACCAGAATTTAAAACAACAATTATATGGATACTAGCTGGACTTGAGAAAAGCATAGAAGACAGTTATCATAGAGTTAAAAGACCTGAAAACTCATCAGGCCGAAATAAAAAATGCTATGACCAAGATGCAACACTGACGGATGTAATGACCACAAGGATGGAGGTATCAGAGGAATGAATAAGTAATAGATAAAATTACGGAAAATAATGAGGTTGACAAGAGGAGGGAAAGAAAAATACTGGATTATAAATGTAGACTTAGGGAACTCAGTGACTCAATGAAGCATAATATTTGTATTACAGGAGTCCCAGAAGAAGAGAGGGGAAAAGGGGGCAGAAGGTTTATTTGAGCAAATTATAGCAAAAAAAACTTGCCTAAGTTGTGGAAGGAAGTAGACATCCAAATCCAGGAGGAACAAAGAAGTCCCATCAAAAGCGACAAAAGCAGGCCAACACCAAGACATATCATAGTAAAATTAGCAAAATACAGAGGTAAGGAAAGAATCCTGAAAGCAGCAAGGGAAAGCTACAGGGGAAGACAAGGTAACAGGAGATCTCTCCACAGAAACTTGACAGGCCAGAAGGGAGTGGCATGGATATATTCAACGTGCAGAATGGGAAAAATATGCAGCCAAGAATACTTTATCCACAAGGCTGTCATTCAGAATAGAAGGAGAACTAGTCTCCCAGACAAACAAAAACTAAGAGTTCATGAGTACTAAACAAGCTTCCAAGGAATACTAAAGGGGGACTCTTTGGGAAAGAAAGACCAAAAGCAACAAAGACTGGATGCCTGACTAGTTTTTAGGTCTTTTATCTCTGTGGTCTTTTCTCAAGTCCAGCTAGTATCCATATAATTGTTGTTTTAAATTCTGGTTCAGGCGTATTACTTACACCTCTTTTGAATAGATCCCTGCCTGTAATCTCTTGTTTTTCTTTTGGGAAGAATTCCTCCATCTTGGCATCTTGTCTGGATCTCTTCTTTTGCGTGTTAGGAAAGCCCATTATGTTTCTTGCTCCTGAAAGTCATGGCAGTCAATAAAACTAAAAGGCAGCCTACATAATGAGAGGAGATATTTGCAAATGACATATCTGATAAAGAGTATCCCAAATCTATAAAAAACTTACCAAACTCAACACCTAAAAACAAATAATCCAGTTAAGAAATGGACAGAAGACATAAACATTTTTTCCAAAGAAGACATCTAGATGGCTAGATGAGGAACAGAGAAAAATCTTCGGAAACAATGACTTTATAGGTAATAAAATGGCACTAAATTCGTATCTATCAATAACCACTGGGGCGCCTGGGTGGCTAAGTCATTAAGTGTCTGCCTTTGGCTCAGGTCATGATTCCGGGGTCCTTGGATCGAGCCCCACATTGGGCTCCCTGCTCGGTGAGAAGCCTGCTTCTCCCTCTCCCACTTCCCCTGCTTGTGTTCCATGTCTCGCTGTGTCTCTCTCTGTCAAATAAATAAATAATCTTAAAAAAATAATCACTCTGAAAGTAAATGGACTAAATGCTCCAATGAAAAGACACAGGATATCAAAATGGGTTAAAAAAAAGGCCCATCTATATGCTGCCTTTCAAGAGACTCATTTTAAACCTAAAGACACCTGTAGATTAAAAGTGAGGGGATGGAGAAATGCTAATGGACATCAAAATAAAGCTAGCCATACTTATATCAGACAAATTAGATTTTAAACCAAAGACCATAACAAGAGATGAAGAAGGGCACTCTATCATAATAAAGGGGACTGACTGTCCAACAAAGAAGATACAAGTGTAAATATTTATGCTCCCAACTTGGAGCACCCAAATATATAAGTCAATAACAAACATGAAGAAACTCATTGAGAACAATACAGTAATAGTAGGGGACTCTAACACCCCCCTTTCAGCAATGGACAGATCATCTAAGGAGAAAATCAAGAAAGAAACAATGACTTTGAATTACACACTGAATCAGATGGACTTAATAGATATGTTCAGAACCTTTCATTGTAAAGCAGCAGAATACATGTGCAGTCTTTTCGAGTGCACATGGAATGTTCTCTGGAATAGATAACATAGTGAGTGACAAATCAGGCCTGAACAAGATTGAGGTCATACCATACATATTTTCAGACCACAACACTATGAAACTTGAAGTCAACCACAAGAAAAAATTTGGAAATACCAGAAATACTGGTTTATTGAAAGAATTACTAAAATTGATAAACCCCTAGCCAGACTTAGCAAAAAGAAAAGAGAAAGATCCCGAATAGATAAAATCATGAGTGAAAGAGGAGAGTTCACAACCAAGACCACAGAAAATCAAACAATTATGAAAAACTATTTGCCAACAGATTGGGCCTTCTGGAAGAAATGGATAAATTCCTACAAACATAAACTACCAAAACTGAAATAGGAAGAAATAGAAAACTTGAATAGACCTATAACCAGCAAATAAATTGTATCTGTAATAAAAAATCTCCCAACAAAGAAAAGTCCAGGGCCAGATGGCTTCCCAGGGGAATTCTACCAGACATTTAAAGAGTTAATACCAATTATCAAACTGTTTCAAAAAATAGAAATGGGAGGGAAACTTCCAAACTCATTCTACAGGCCAGCATTACCTTGATTCCAAAACCAAAGACCCCACTAAAAAGGAGAATTACAGGCAATATCCCTGATGAACATGGATGCCAAAATTCTCAACAAGACACTAGCAAATTGAATCCAACAGTACATTAAAAGTATTATTCACCATGATCAAGTAGACTTTATTCCTGGGTTGCAGGGGTGGTTCAATATTCAGAAAGTAATGTGATATACCACATTAGTAAAAGAAAGGATAAGAACCATATGATCCTCTCAGTAGATGCAGAAAAAGCATCTGGCAAAGCACAGCACCCATTCTTGATAAAAACCGTCAGCAAAGTAGGGATAGAGGGAACCTACCTCAACATAATAAAGATCATGTACAAAAGATCCATGGGTGATATCATCCTCAATGGAGAAAAACCGAGAGCTTTTCTCTATGGTCAGGAACAAGACAGAGATGTCCACTCTCAGCATTGTTATTTAACATAGTACTGAAAGTCCTAGCCTCAGCAATCAGACAACCATAAGAAAAGGTGTCCACATCAGCAAGGAAGAAGTCAGACATTCACTATTTGCAGAAGTCATGATACTCTATATAGAAAACCAGAAAGACTCCTCCAAAAAAATTGCTAGAACTGATACATGAATTCAGTAAAGTCACAGGATACAAAAAGCAACATACAGAAATCTGTTGCATTTCTATCCATCGATAATGAAGGAGCAGAAAGAGAAATTAAGAAAGCAATCCCATTTACAGTCACACCAAAACCAATCAGATACCTAAGAATAAACCTAACCAAAGCGGTGGAAGAACTGTACCCTGAAAATGAGTTTCCAGTAGAAAAAAAAAAACTTATAAAACACTGATGAAAGAAATTGAAGATGAAGGATAGCAATGGAAAGACATTCTATGCTCATGGATTGGAAGAACAAACATTGTTAAAATTTCCATACTATCCAAAGCAATCTACACATGTAATGCAATCCCTATCAAAATACCACCAGCATGTCTCACAGAGCTAGAACAAACCATCCTAAGATTTGCATGGAACTACAAAAGACCCCGAATAGCCAAGCAATCTTGAAAAAGAAAAGCAAAGGTGGAGGCATCACGATTTTGGACTTCAAGCTATATTACAAAACTGTAGTCATCAAGACAGTATGGTATTCACACAAAATAGAGATATAAATCAATGGAACAGAATAGAACACCCAGAAATGGACCCACAACTCTATTGTCAACTAATCTTCGACAAAGCAGAAAAGAATATCCAATGGAAAAAAAGACAGTCTCTCCAACAAATGGTGTTGGGAAAAGTGGACAAAAAAATGCAGAAGAATGAAACTGGACATACTGAAGCTCAATAATGAAATTGAGACTCAAAGAAATGACCAATGCAGTCAGTTTTTATACTTTTTGGACCAAAGGAAAGTAAACTTGTGAGGAATTCACAGGACAAAGAAAATGTAACCTTGGGAGTTTCAATTTGTAAGGAATTCTAAACAGAATTTAGGCTGGGGTAGTAAATAAGTTAAAAAGTAAGAATGGTTGTTCAAATAGGCTTCTTGGCTCTAAATTTCCCATCACAGATGATAAGGAAGTCTCTTCACCTCCTCGTACAGGGAGATTTTCACATGGGATATTTATTTCCTGCTTCCAGGGGGACTTGTAGGGGGGAGTCTGAGTGTCTTTCTTGCATAGGCTGTCTCTTAAGTAACTGTTAGTCAAAATGATCAATGTGCCAATTTGGCTTGCTCTTGGCCCCTACACCATCCTGTGATACTCCCACATCCTAAATAATTTAAGTAGATTATGATTACTGTTTGGGATGTCAAAATGTTTGGATTTTGACAGATGTATAGTGGCAGGTATAAATCATTAAAATATCATGGAATACTTGAAATCCCCCATCCTTCGATCCTGTTATCATGTCTATTGTTTTGCCTTTTCCAGAATGTCCTATAAATGGTGTCATACAGTGTGTAACTTTTTCAGACTGGATTCTTTCACTTACCAAGATACATGTAAGATTCATCCATGTCATTGTATGGGGTGATGGTTCACTGCTTTTTATTGCTGAATAGATAAACAGGAGAAAAACAGAAGTTTAATAACATGCATAGGTCCTGTTTACATGGAAGATACCCAGGAAAACAGAGTAACTCCCTGAAATGGCTCAGCCATCTCCCTAAATGCCATCTTCAGCTAAATACACAAACATTTTGGGCGGTGGGAAGCCCAGTTAAGGGACATTATCAGGCCAAGCACAGCAAAGGAGGGTATGGTTGTTACACAGATTCAAGTCTGTGCCTTCTCCTTTGATAAGAGTGTATTGAGATTTAGTCATTCTTCTGTTCTGTTACAGAGAGGGAGACAGTCTTACAAACGGAGCTTTCCTTTATAAGTGTACATTTCAGTCACCAAATGGGCAACCTCTGCTCAGTTTTCAGAGATTCTTCTGTATCTGCTGTTACTTAAAAATAATCAGCCGCAAATAATCCTTGCACCAAAGAGGCATATTTGGGGTGGCATATTCTGCTTCTTTCACATGAATGCACTCCAGTTTGCTTATGGATTCATCTACTGAAGTACAACCTGATTTCTGTCAGATTTTAAGCACTAGATACAGAGCTGCTGTGTGTAAGCTTGCAAGTTTTTGTTTGGAAATAGCTTTTCAAAGCAGTTGTCTAAATACCAGAAACACGATTGTTGGTTCCTAAAGGTGAGACTTATTTAACTTTGGAAAACACTGCCAAACTGTCTTCTGAAGTGGCAGTTGGTACATTCCCCCGGTGTGAAGTACAGTTGCTGTCATGTGTCATCTTCCAGCAATTGTTACTCTTGTTTTTTTGTAGTTTAGCATTTCTAATAGGTGTGCAGTGCTATCTCACTGTTGTTTAAATTTGTAATTTACTAATGATAATGGATGTTGAGCATATTTTGTGTGCTTTTTATTATGTGTATATCTTCTTTGTCCTGGCATCTATTCAGATATTTACCCATTATCGATTAGGTTATTTGCTTTTTGTTGAGTTCTGAGAGTTTTTTGTATATTGTGAAAGAAATACTTTATGAGATATGTGCTTTGCAAATATTTTCTCCCAGTGTGTGGCTTGTCTTTTAGTTTTCTGAGCAAGGTCTTTCACAGAGTAAAAGTTTTAATTTTAGGAAGTTCATGTTATCAATTTTTTTCTTTTTGTGGATTGGCTTTTGGTGTTGTGCGTTAAAACTCCTCACCAAACTCAAGGCTATGTAGATTTTCCTTTATGTGTTTTTTTTTTGGTATTTTGATAGTTTTGCATTTTAAATTTATCTATAATTTTGAATGAATTTTGGTATAAGTTGTAAAGTTTATATGTGCATTTAATTTAATTACATATAGTTTCCAAATAATTGTTCCTATTTTTGGAGATGTTAGGGGATATTGGGGTCGATTTCAGTTTTAATTTCCAAAATTTAATTGATTCAGCTGGACCAGGGGAGGGGACAGGTGCCTCCACTGAACTGAGTGCACCACATATTGCACTGCCTCCAGCGCCTGCAGGGGGCGGCCTAGCCCAGCTCCCCGACCCGTGTGGGGCATGCGCGTCCCTTCTGACAGGAGCCGGAGCTCCTCAGGACCCTCTGTGGGGGCTTCTGGAGGACGTGGGTTCGCATCCTCAATGACAGGAGCCCAGCGTCCTTAGGACTCGCTGTGGAGGCCTGGGGAGGACGTGGGGCCGCGTCCACGCTGACAGGACCCGCTGGGGAGGACTCCGGGCTCATCCACGCGGACAGGAGTCCAGACTCCTCAGGACCCGCTGCGTGAGGAGAAGGTGAGGAGAAGCCGCCTGAGCGGGGACTGCTGAGGGCGCCCGTGCTCACAGGACCCTGCGGAGGAAGGGCACGCTGTGCGGACGGTGGGGTTTCTGTGGCTTTGTGTGCGGTGACGTGGGGTCCCGGTGGGCGCTGTGCCGGGGGCTGTCGGGTCTCCCCTTTCTGGGCTCTGAACCGCTCCAGGGGTCCCGGGTCTGTGTTTATGCGCCACACGGATTCGGTTCCTCAGGCTGTCTGCAGTCAGGGAGCGGTTGCCTGTTGTGGTGCTCGTGCTCCCGCCGCCTCAGCCCTGCAGGGTTAGGGTTAGGGGTTAGGGTTAGGGGTTAGGGGTTAGGGGTTAGGGGTTAGGGGTTA
>NC_058418.1:59447921-59464499 GCF_002201575.2 Neomonachus schauinslandi | reverse complement strand
GCAGTGGGAGATGGTCCCCCCTTAGAGCTGTGTTGTGGGGGTGACACCCGCGGGGCCCGGTCCCCTGGGACAGGGGCCGGGCCAGGCGAGGCAGAGAAGGGGAGCGGGCCTGGGAAAGCCCGGCCTGCCTGATAGCGAGAGATTGGTTTCAGCCGGAGCTGCGGGCTGCCAAGTCCACATCCTATCCGCGGCCTGCACTCACTCGGCATTCATCACCGCTGAACTCGGAGACTTTATCGTCGCTAGGGGTTGGCGCCATCTCTGGGCCTGGCCGCTCCCGGCCCTCCGATGGGCCCGATAGCCGCTGATAGATTACCCGAGATTGCCGCAGCCAGCGCCGATCGCCGACACCGCTGGGCGGGGCGCGGACCACGTGGCCGGGCAGAGAGCACCGCACGCCCGGGGGAGGAGGCGGGCACGGCCGCCCGGGGGCGGGGCCAGGGAAGGAGCGCCCGCCGAAGGGCGCCGCGGGCTGCGCACTGATTCTGCAGATGGGCGGATAAGGGCTGCTGGATGCGAGCGGGGGCCGCGCTAATGGGGCCGTCGCCGGGGCCCACGCGTCAGCTGGACGCAGGCAGACTGCTTCCCGGAAGGGGCCGGGGCTCCAGGGCGACAGGACCCTCCCTGCCCCCTGGGGAGGGGGTGGGGACACGGCCTCCTGGGCTGCAGACCATCTCCTCACCGCCGGCGCTGGCTCTCCCCGCGGCACCGGGCCCCGCCGTATGCCCGCTGCAGCGAGGAGCCGGCTCTGGGCCCTGCCAGGCCCCGGGCTCGGGACCGCATTCCCGCCACAGCGCCACGGCCCCTTCTCCAGGCCTGGCTGTCCTGATGCTCTGTGGGTCAGGAGCACGATGCACACCCAGGCCTGGCAGAGCAGTACCCGGGCTGTGTCTCCAACCCCTGGGGAATGCCATGCAGGGAGGAAGAAGCCGGGGCCTCTGGGCTAGCCTTTTTCCCTGTTGGGTGTGGCCGGGTCCCAAGCAGCCGCTCTACTCAGCTCTCACTGCACAGATAGGGAAACCGAGACGCCCAGAGTGTGGAGGGGGCTTCCCGGTGCCACGGGGAGTCAGCGGCTATGCGGGGCTGAGCCTGCACCTCCTGGCCCAGTGGGCACATTGTCCCCACGGGGGCCAGAGAGAGCCACAGGGTCCGGGAAGCTGGAGTGGGGCACTCCTGGGCTCAAACCCTGCCAGGCAGGCCCCGTGCCCATTGAAGCCTGTTTCCTCAACTGAAAACTGGGGGTTGAAAATCAGCCCCAAGTCTCTATAGAGCAGAGCAGAGGTAGCCAGGGGCCGAGGAAGGAAGGAGAGACGTGGGGGACAGCATGGGGGATTCGTGCTCAAGGGGGACAGTTTCTGCAGCCCAGTGCCACTCCATGAGCGCCTGTCCCCATCCTAGGGGATTCAGAGACGCACGTTCCCACCCGTGCACACAGCCCTCCGCAGTGACGTGGCCTTCTCCACCACCTCAGGCCGCCTGCTCGCCATGGACACTGAGGCAGGGCTTGCAGGGGCCGGGCCTGCATTGATGGCGGGCTAGGGGATGCTGGGGGCTGTGGCGAGGTTGGAGGGAGGCCAGAGGCACTGACCCGTCCCATGAGTGGTCCTGGGCAAACCTCTGCTGCCAGTTAGCGCTTGGCCCTATTGATCTCTCGGGAGGGGGCCGAGACTCGGGGGTCTTAGTGACCGGCCCAAGGGGACCCGGTGAGTGGCAGGGCTGGGATGTGCAGCCAATCTGTGCGGCTCCAGAGCCCATGGCCTTGACCCTGGACATTACAGCTTTGGAACCAAACCTTCTGGCCGCAGGCCTGAGGGTGCAGATGAGCCTGGGCAGGTCAAGGGCCCTGCTTGCATCTGGATTCCTCAAGCCCATCTGGCTGGGATAGAGTACGTGGAGAGGAAAAGTCTGGTCCATGAGGAGGAGAAGGGAGGGGAGGAGCCCCACACTTCCTGTGTCCTACCCCACATCCTGGGCCTGCCTGTGACATGGCTGCTGAGGGCACACAGGAAGGGAGTGCCTGTCCTGGGGGCGGCGCCCTGACTGAGCTGGTCAGCGCGTGGCAGGGGCTGTCCTCCCTCCTCCCCACCGTGGTAGCTCATTCCCTGCTCAGAGCTTTGCCTCTGCTGTGCCCTCTGCCAGGTGGCTCTTATCCACACACACACACACACCCCACCATCTGTCTCTGCTTAACGTTGGCTTCAGAGTGGCCGCCTCGCCTTCCACGACCCCAGTCCCCCAGCTCCAGGGGGCCCCTCCATCCTTAGGGTTCATTTCTGGTGTTCTCTCTCTGTTCCCCAGCAGCCTGGGTGCTATGAGGGCAGGGACCGAGCTCCCATGAGGGTCACGGGGGTCCTGGACGAGGCCCCAAGCACAGCAGGGCCTCAGACAAGTTTGGAGGCCTGAACACACAAGGACACCCAGAAGTCAGCCTGCTGTCCCTATTCCAGGCACCCAGCCCTGAAGGAAGCGAACCTGAGCCCTGCTGCAGGGGACCGGTCCTCCTTGTCTGCTGGTAATGACCCCAGCTCCCGGGCCGCTACGGCTCTGTCCATGACAGCGCTCACTGTACACACTGACTTGTCTTTCAGTTTCTTTTTTCCCATGGGTTTGCTTTGCTTTCCTGGGACAGGGGCCGGGGTGGGAAGATTTTGAAATCAACTGAGGGAGTACTTATCAAGCACCTACTATATGCCCTGCACTGGAGAGACTCTGAGGCAGGTGCTGGGGGACCCCTCCCGGGGGACAGGGCCTAGGTGCTGTCCTGTCACTCTTGAGTGCTGAGTCCCTCTTCCTCCATGCCCTGGGAGGCACTGTCACCCTGTTTTGGGGCGGGGGAGTGAAGGCGTTCAGCTGAGGTCACATGGCAGCAGTCTGGTTCTGGTCCGACAACCCCCCCCCCCGTTTCCATCCCTTAGATCTCAGCCCAAACCTGTTCCCTCCTTGCCCCTCTGCTATTTTCCACTTATGCATTTTTGCAAAACGCCCACACCTGTGGCTGGTTTTTGGGTCATGGAGCCCTGCAGGTGCTGCAGAACTAGGGGAGCCTCTGGCCAGGCTCTGGGCCAGCTGGGCCTACCTGGGCCCCCCATCTCACCGACAAGACAACCTGTGGGGTGCAGAGTGACTTTGAGCCCCCAAAGTTTCTTGAACACCTCTTGCAGACATGGTCTCCTGTTATATAAATTTCTGAAAATGGAAAATCTGAAAGACCCTGTTTCTAGAATACAGCACAGCCACAGATAGACTAAGGAACCCCTTGAGAAACTCCTGTTTCAGCCCTCATTGTGTGGATGGAGAAACTGAGGCCCAGGGAGCAGATGGTGCTCATCAGAGTGCACAGAAATTGCCCTGGGAGGCAGACAGACCAGACCCTCCCATTTTACTGATAGGAAAGCAAGTTTGGCAAATGGGTCGGGACTCTCAGTCATTACAATGGTACCATGGCCCCGTCCCAGCCTGGTGCTACAGCGAGCCTGGCAGTGTGAGGTTCTGGATAAAAATCATAGCGGGGGGGGGGGGGGGGGGGTGGGGGGGACAGCATGCAGAGTGTGGAGGTGCTCCAGACACAGGGAGGGGGAGCTGGCCGGCCTTGAGGTGCCCCGCCCCATTTTTGAACTCAGTGTTCCCATCTGGGAGTCAGAATTGCCGGGGCTGATCTTGGGAACGCCCAAGTCCTGGTCCCCTAATTCAGGCTGTGGGGGTCTGGGCTCTGAGGGTCAGCAAGAGATCATCCAAGGGCCAAACTGTCTGTCCCCAGGCACCTGGGCAAACGGATGACCCCAGCAGCAAGGCCCCGGAAAGGCTGGCCCTTCCAGAGCTGGGGGGGGTGGGATTTCCATCACGGGGTCAAGGTCCGGGCAAGACAGTGTCCCCCACTCCCTAAACTAAGGGCTCCTCGTAGAGGAGACCCGCCCCCTCTGAAGAGGCCCCGCCTCACATGGAGCTCAGCCAATCCCCAGGCCTCACTCCCGCTCATTTGCCTGTCCGTCTCCATTGGCGGCATAGAGATTAGGACCTTCATTCCCAGGCCGCGGGGGCGGGGCCTGGGGAGAAGTTGTTGCGGGGCTAGGCTGGGCTGGGCTTTGGGGGGCCGGGCTAGGGGCGCTGGGGGGTGTGGGCTGGGGGTACGCTGGGCTCTGCGGGGGGCCGGGCTAGGGGCACTGGAGGGGGCTGGGAGCTGGGGGGCCCGGCTCTGGCCTCTGAAGGAGCAGGTTCTGGGGGTGCCAAGCTCTGGATGACCTGCCCCAGACCCAAGTCTGGGACACAAAATGGCCACCTGCCACACGGGGAGGACTTTGGTTATAGTACATGCTCTTCCTTTTCCTCTAAAGCTCCGTTAAATCCTCGGACTCCCCCCCCCAACCCCGCCCATGATGAGTGACTCAGAGGGGGAAAGATACTGACCCAAGGTCACAGAGCTGGGACGCAGCAGCACAGCTGGGACCTCGCCCCTCGTCCCAAGGCTGGGTTCCTTCCCTCCAGGGAGGGCCTATTGGGGGCAACTTCTCATTTGGAGCTGCGTCTCCTCAGGGAGGGCTATTTTTTGGCTTCCTTTGCAAAATAATGATGAGGACGATGATGATTTTAAGGGGACCCGAATCCCCCGGGGCAGATCTAGTGGCATCATGTTCCTGGGGCTCCGGGAACTGCGGGGTGGTGGGCTCGCGGGTGTGAGTGTGAGTGTGCACACGCTTTTGTTCCTGGCATTTTGGTGGGTTGAGATAAGGGGAACAACAGACCGGCTCGGAGAGAGCAGGCAGATAGATAAGGCGATAGGGTTCCTCCACCACACAGGCCTATCGCCTTTTATCAGAGTTCCCTTTTCTTTCTTTTTTGTTGGGGGGGGAGGGTGCAACACACCCCACCCCCAGCCCCCAAGCCGGGTAACGGAGGGGTGGGGGCTTCCCTTGCTCAGATCCCTCCTGCTGTGTCCACACGCCCAGAGCCCTGGCCCCCCGAGCTCCCGACTGGAAGGGTGGGGGTCCCAAGGACTGTGTTCACAGCAGGGAGAACACAGAAGAGCCCCAAGGGGGAATGAGGCCCAGAGGCTAGTGGCCTGGAGACTGGGTGCTGAGCCCCTCTGTCCAGACGGCCTGTGCACCCCCGTGGGCTTAGCTGTGCAGGACAGGGAGACCTCGCAGCCCTAGGTCTCTAGGGCAGGCCTCAGCATCTTCAGCCCCATTTTACAGATGCAGAAACTGAGTCTCAAAACAAGGATGTGCCTGTGAGCCATAGCAGCGGGGGCCCCCTGTGCCTTCCCTCTGGCTCTGGGAGCCAGACTCCCAAGGCCACAGGATAAACGTTCCAGAACCATCCACAGCACTGTGTGACAGGGGCCCCACACCTCTGCACCCTGGAGCTATTTGCCAAAATCAGTCCAGGAGGAATGCTGGTGGGATTCATAGAGGGTGTGCAGCAGGCAGGGAGGGCTTGCGGAGGCAGCCCCAGCCCCGACGGCTCCAACCCCTGCACAAGTCCCTGGAGAACACGGCCCTCACTGCACACGGCCGGGATTATGATTATGCCCATTGCACAGCTGAGGAAACTGCGGTGCAGGGACAGTCAGTTGCTTGCTCAGGGTACCCACCCAAAGGGCAGAATTTGAACCCCAGTCACCCCACTCTACACTTGTCCTCCTCCCCCACATATGCACCCATTTCACTGGAAATAGCTGACTTCCTTTAGAATAATGAAACAAAACCCAAAAGACAGAAAGAAACCAATTTTATCACCAAAGGAACCTATTTTCTGGGGGCAGATGAAATGACCCCCGGAGATAAGCGGGAGTAGAGGCGCCCCATCACCTCCTGATCTCAGACAGGGCTGTGTGGTCCCAAGCACTCACTTACCCTCTCTGTGTCTGGGCCTTTCTCCCCTAAATGGAGGGAGCAGACCCCTTAGGAGAGGAGGAGACCCCCAGACCCTCCAGCTATGATGGAGACCCAGACCTTGACAAGGCCTCTAAGTCAGTCTCTACTGCTCCCTTCTGTGCTGTGTGACCTTGGATGAGTTGCTCAACCTCTCTGAGCCTTGAGTCCTCTTCTGAGAAGAAATGAGGTCAAAGGTGGCGCCTTTCCAGGGCTGCTGGGACTCTACAGGGTAACACAGGTCAAGCCCAGGCCTGGCACACAGAAGTGCTCTGTAAAGGGAGCTGCTACCTGACAATGGCTACCATTGGAATTGTTAGGACTGTGGCGTCCTAGCACATGTCGGGAATGTTGCTGGCGGCCCACTCAGGCCTCCTGTCTCTGGGATCACAGAGAAATCTTATTTCTTGAGAGTCGCTTAAAAAAAAATACAGAAAGGGGGAACCATGGGCTGCATGGGTGCGCCTGCCAGGAGTCCCGAGCAGCCCCTCCGCGGGGGCCCCAGGCATGCGCCAGGGGGTGTCGTGCCCCCCAGGTCTTGGGCGTCCCCTCCGGCACAGCTGGGGCTGGGTGTCGCCCTGCGGGTGCGCGGCCCCCACCTGGCTGCCGCACCTGTCCCTCAGTGGGAGGATTAGCCACACGCGGGGCCCTAATCGCTGCTAATCACACCACCATCACCGCGGGATCTCGGATCAGCTGAAGGAGGCGGCTTTATCCAGACAGACGCGGAGATGGCACCTAGTCCCATCTGGGCGCCGACTGTCACAAGTGGCAGCCGGGCGGGGAAGGCAAGGAGCCGGGAGCCCCTCCCCCTCCCCCACCAGCCAACGGCGCTCAGCTGGGTCCCAACATTGACTGGGCACGCACTGCGTGACCTGGTACAGTTCTGGGCGCCCGGAGACAGCAGAGACCCTGCCCTCGGGGCACCGCATCCTCTCGGCAAGCTGGGGCCCATCTGACGAGGATGGAACTGAGGCTCACGCGCCCAGAGGTAGAGCGGGGCAGCCGGGGCAGACTCCCAGCTGTAGCGGGGCGCCTTGAATCCGCCCCTGTGCCCCCAGAGGTTCAGCCCTCAGGCCGGGGGCACCGTTCCTTCCACAACGTTCCATCCTCCTCTGCTGCAGCTTTTCTGAGCGGAGGCCCCAGCCTTCCCCTCCCCGGCCGGGCCCCCAGACACTGCCTGGGTGCAGAGGCCTGGGAGGCGCAGGCTGGGCGGGCTGAGGTTCACGGCCGGCCCCGGGGGCCAGGAGAGGCAGAGACGGCCAAGGGCTCTCCTCCAGGGCCCCCACCATCCCCACCCTCCTCCCTACCTTCTTTTTCAAAAACATAATTTATCTGTGTATTATCAAGAAATCCAGACACTTTAATCAGTGAGCTATGAAGTCAGAATTTCCATTCTTATCTGCGGGAGGAGTGGAAACGGAGGAGATAGGCGGCGGGAACGGATCGCTGGTAGGGAATGTTAATGGGCGGAGAGGCTGGGCTATTGGCCACGGAGACGCCGTATCTCCCCCATTATCAAGGCCGTATCTTACCAACCATCTCAGCACGGTAATGGGGCCAGTTCAACTTTCCGAGTTATCACAGGAGCTGAAACCTGCGCCCGCCAGAGGCTGGGCCGGCAGACAGTTCCGGGCGGACTGGGCTTCGGCCGGCAAAGCCAGGAGGGGTGGGGGGGACAGCCGGCCTGGCTGGGGTCCCCCCGAGGGCCTGGGTGCCCCCCGACCATCAAGGCCACCACACTGAATGTCGAGAGTCCCTCTGTTCTCCAGGAAAATGTTTGGTTTGGGCAGAGCCGGGCATGGGCATGTTGCACAGGAGGGGAAACTGAGGCAGGAAGCCAGCTCAGGGTCCCAGGGCTCTCGGGCCCTCCTGAGCTGTGCCAGGCCCATGAGGTGAGAGAGTGTGGTGTGAGGGCCTGGCAGGTAGGGGGAGGAGGGAAGGGAACACCACGCCCTCCTACCTGGTGGCCCCTTCTTGGGGGTTTTTCCAGGCCCTAAGCCCCAGGAGCAGGAAACGTCAGTAACAAAGACAGCAGGGTGAGGACACCCTTGTAGGCTCTGCCCCTGCAGGTCCTGAGTGTGAGGCTTGGCTTTGTAGCCCCTTGGCAGCCGGGGGTACACTCAATGCACCCCTCAAATGTGAAAGGGCCTCCCACTGCCCTCAGCCCTCCTGCGTGGGACACCCCAGGGGGGCCAGAGCCCATAAGCGGAACACTTTTGTTCATTCAAAAGGAAGGGACCCCAAATCCACTCATTCCAACCCTGTGAGGACTTAGTGCTCCCACTTTAATGCTCAGAGGGGCATCTGAGGTGTGGAGTAAGAGTCTCCCCTGAGGCCTGTCCACTGCATGGAGCCCCCATCGGACTCCGAGCGCCCCAGGAACTGCCCCGGCTATAGACCGGGTCGACTGGGGCTCTGGTCCTTCTCCTGCAGCCACCTGGGCCCAGAGAGGGGAAGGGACTCGCCCAAGGTCATACGGCCAGGGAGAAACAGCCTGGTCACCACAGCTGGCCACTGCCCGGAACCACAGGAAGGCCTCAGTTTCCTGGACTTGAGCATGGGTGTTGCCAGGCTGGCTGAGAGCCAGAAGAGCTCTACCCCTGGAAACCACCTCTGTAGCCATCCTCTCCCCCTCCCCCAGGTTGGGGAGCTCGGGCTGCACTCCTCCGTCTGAAAACCCACTGAGCCTCAGTTTCCTGGGCTAATCACTGAGCGTCCCTCAAAAGTGGCTGCAGAGGAGGGTGGGGATGGTGGGGGCCCTGGAGGGGCATGAGCAAGTGTCTGTAGGTTCTGGGCACACAGCAGGGGCGTAGTAAGTACTCCGGTAGTGCTTGCTGTACTGACCAAGCAAGGCCTGGTGAGCCCGGGGTTGATGGCAGGATGAGCCGGGGGCCCCAGACAAGCTGGGTCTGGATGGGAGGAGGCCACGCGAAGTCCTGTGGCTGCCCGAGGCTCTGAGCAGAGGCCTTCTCTTGGGTCTCAAGCGTCAGAGCGCCTGATGCCTGGGCAGCCCCCAAGCCCTCCCTGGGGGCTGAGAATCCAGCAGAGCCCAGGACAGATCCACCATTGCCTGTGAGGCCCTGTCCCCAGGGGAAAGCCCACCGCAGGACAGAGCCGTGACCACCTGGCCTGGGCCCTCTTCCCCTCCTGCTCTCTGGGTCTGACTTGCAGGGTGGAGGCTTGATGGAGAAAAGGGAAATTGAGGCAGGTGGCCTGTGACAGGTGTAGACACCCAGGGCAGACTGGGAAAGCTGGAGGGCCTGAGTCAGACACCAAGAGGAACTGGCAGGAAGCAGGCCCAGGGGGACAGGACAGGACAGATGACCCTCTGTACTCTTCACTTTAGCTCTGTCAGACAAGCCCAAGGGCACCCCAGCTCTGGCCCGGGCTGCACCTCCTGTACCAGGTCTTAGCCTCCCCACCCTGAGCCGTCGGCATCGATGTTCCACTTTATGGGGGAAACTGAGGCTCAGCTACTTGCAGGAGGCCTGGGCACCCTCAGAGCCCAGCCTGGCATCCCCATAACATCCCCGTCTTGCAAAGGTGAAGACTGAGCCTCGGGAAGGCAGGGCAACTTCTGTGTCTCTGCAGAGTCTTATCCTTGACCCCAGGATCTGGCCTGTCCTTGGCTGTGGCCACCCACAGGGAAGCTCCTGGAGGCGCCCACGATCACAGCCCACACGGTGGCCACCCCCTCCTTCCCAGGAAGCAGCATGCCTGCCTGTTCTGGGGGGCCTAGGACACACGCCCCCAGCCTGGGAGCTGCGGCAGGCCTTCTGCAGACCACCGCCTCAAACCTGTTTCTATACTGCTCATGCGCTGTGTGACCCTGGTGTAGCCACCCACCCTCTCTGGTCCTCCACTTCTTTGTGTATAAAGCAGGTTGAGAACCCCAACCTTAGCAGGCGTCCAGGAGAATCACGGGAGGGGATGCCTGCAAAGCACTTAGCAGATGGGAGCTGTCAGCTGCTGGCTGGCTGGGTCTCTGTCCCCATTGTAGCTCCTGGACTGAAGGAACCAGGGCTGGTCTGAGCTCTGACCATGCTCGGGCTCCTGGAAGCGGTAACCCAGCACCCTCTCTCCTCTTCTAAAGCTGGGGAAAGCCAGGCTCTGGGAGTCCACGGCCTCTGGTCCAGGGGAGGCAGACAGGAGAGACAGGAGGTGGAAGGGAGGGGCTGGCTTATCTGCCTAAGCCAGCTCTGGCCCAAGGTCAGCTGCCACATTCCTGACCCAGCGGGGACACTGCCTTCTCCCAAGCAAGGGGCCTTGGGAGAGGGAGAAGGAGGGAAGGAGTGGGCTGGAGCGGTCCTGGGACAGGTGGCCTGGGGGGGCTGAGGCAGCGCGGTCCAGAGAAGTTCTGCCCACCCGTCCTGCGGCCTCCAGCATGTCCCAGCCCCCGAGGGCCTCAGTTTTCTTACCTGGAAGATGGGTGAACCAATAATGCTGATGGTCATAACGGCAGGGAAGATCCTTGGGCAGGAAAAGGACTGAGGGGGTGTGGTGCATCAGGGTCCCCCTGCCCACAAGTCCCTTCAAAAACTATCACCCGAAGGTGGGAGCAGGGGGAGGCTGGAGACAGGACTCTGCGTGAAGTGTCCAGTCCTCCAGGCTTCTGGCAAAATCTCAGTAATGCAACCAGCAGCAACCAGGGCTACCACATCCACCAAGGATGTGACCTTGGGACAGGACTGTACAGTTGGCACTTGGGATCTCACAGACCTCATAAAGACCCCAGGAAGGAGGTGCTGTTATTAAGCTCTTGCTTCGAAAGAGGGAACTGAGATGAGAGAAGTCATCTGTCCGCAGGGTCACGGTGAGGCCAGGACCCAAGGCCAAGCGGTGGCCCCCTCTGTGGTGGCCTCCCACTCTGGAGATGCGGGCAGCCCAGGCCTGGAGCATAAAGCCTCTGCTCCCAGTGTGGGGACAGGGTGGGGATGGAAGCACTAGGGTCCCAGGGGGCAGGGTCTCTGTCCTCAGTCCGCCCACTGGCCACACGGGCAGCAGGCGTGGGTGGGAGCAACATGTCCTCCAGCAACAAACAGCTCGGGCTCCCCTCCCGAGCCGGGACCCTGGGTGTGCTCCAAATAGCATCCACAGTATCCCAGCCCTGCTTGGGCACTCGGCACAGCCACAGGAGCAGGCACCGTGTTATACCCATTCTACAGATGAGAAACCGACTGGGAAGGAAAGAGACACTCACCAAGGCCACTCAGCCAGGAAGCTGAGCGGACGGGAGGCCAGAGTGGCAGTCTCAGATGATGTGAATTTCCCTTGGATTCTCATGGCTCAGGTGGCCAGCCACGTGGCCAGCAATGGCATCATCCCTATTTTGCAGATAGGTAAACCGAGGCTCACTCGGGAGGGCCTTGCCCATAGTCCTACATCCATTTCACACTGTGTATCCATTAAGTCATTATGTGACAGAGTTCTGGAAAGCCCACTATGTGGGGACAGGACAGATCCAGTCCCCACTCCCAGGTTGCAGAGATCTGAGCTGCCTGTGCAAAGGCCCTGGGGCCGGGATTAAAACAAGCCACCGAGAAATCCTCCCCTCTCAGCTGGAACACAGCTGGGCCAGCCCTGGTGAGGGGCTCTGCCCGATGGGGCCTGCCTTCCCCCAGCCCCCATGCACTCCTTTTCTCATAAGAACCCACGAAGTGCAACTTCACGGTAGACGAGCCCTCACCTATGGGCATCTGTCTCCTCCTGCCACTGCTGAGGACACTGAGGCCCACAGGGGGCCAGGAGGTACATGTGGAGACCAACTCCCTCTGCAGGTGTTACTGCGCCCACTTCTGGATCCCCCTTCACCCCAGGCCACTCCTGCTGAGCGGGGAGCAGTAGACAAGGCCCAGAGAGTAAACACGTGGCTGTGGCCTCAGTTTCCCCCTCTGTGAAATGGGAACAGGGACCCTGGGGCATCTCCAGGGGTATGGTGGCTGGGTGGGCAGGAGCCCAGCCAGGCGCCCAAGGTCCCTGGGCTTGGCGATACCAATCAGCGGGCAACAGCTGCCTCCAGGAGGAGGCCCGTCGATGGCAGATAGGCCGGCTGGGAGTATTATTCACGAGTCCGTCAAGCCCCAGGAACGTCTGGTTGGCATAGAAACAGGAGATAAGGGGTACAATTAATGGCATCACATTCCCTCCTCCTTTCTTCCCCAACTGACCCATTTAAATCCCTGGCGGGTCTGGTGCCATGCTGGGCTCCCAGTGACCTCCAGGGAGGGGCTGGCTGGGCAGGCAGGGCTCGGCCAGGGCTCAGGTCCCCGGGCAGGGCTGGCTTCAGTCTCCCCAGGGAGCACCCCTGCGCAGCAGCGGCTCAGCAAGGAGGCTCTGGGAGACTCGGCAAGGGCTGGGCTGGAGAAGGACCCTACAGCATCTCCGCTCCCAAAGGCCCATTTCACAGATGTGGAGACTGAAGGCAGATAAGCCTGGGGGCGGGAGACAAGAGGAAGGCAGAGTGATGCTCTCAGGCTGGCTGGTTCAGGGCGCGGGCCCGGCTGCCTGCGTTCCACCTCTGGCTCTGCCACTTCTTTGGGGGAGAAACTTAAGCAATCTGTGCTCAGTTTCCCCAGATGTAAAGGTGATAAGAACAGGACCTATTTTAAGTTAGTATGTGGCCTGGCACAGAGTGATCTCTGTAAGTATTAGCTATTGTTAATATTATTACTGTCCAGTGCATGAATGAGCTGCTTGTTTTTCCTGAGGCCCAGGAGTGCAGGAAAACCAAGAACCATCTAGAGCAAGGGTGGAAGCCAACCTCAGGGGTGACAGCTGGGCTCCAGGGTCCACCTGGCCCTTTCAAGTCCAGGTTCAGAGATGGGGGCCCGTGAGGAAGGCCCTCCTGGCCTCTCAGCCCTTCATCCCCTGGGCTCACCACAGATCGGTCCCCATGTTCCCAGGGCTCTGAGGCGGGGGCAGGGCCAGCAGAGGAGGACAGGACTTGCATTCCTGCTGACCCTGGGATAGCAAGCACTGTCACACCTGTCTTTCACAGAGGGGAAACTGAGGCCGTGGAAGGCAAGTGAAATGCCCATGGTGGCTCGGCACCAGGATCAGCCAGGTGGCCAGATCCCCCTCTCTCTTCACCCTCTGCCATCCCAGTGAGGTACGGCACGGTGAGGGGGCCCCGGGGGGCCATGCCAACTCCCACGTGCCTCCTGTACTTGGCAGGAGACTGTGCCCGGCTCTGCTCTGCGCAGACAATCCCTCTTACGTTCCTGAAAACCTCCTCCCCGTCCTGGGCCTCAGCCGGGTCTCGCGCGCTGGCCCTCATCTTCTAGAAAGCCCTGGCAGTGCCACAGGTGGGTGCTGAACCGCTGGAGAGAGCACAGGGTGAGTCTGAAGCACGGAGTGAATTAGTCATCCTGTGGCCACCAATAATTCGTTTAATCAAACTGGGAGAATGTGTGAACAACATCCTCCCAAAAGATGGAGTGGCTGCTGGAGGGGGATGGGCGGGGCAAGTCCCCAGCTTCTGCTGGAAGCCCCCACCCAGCTGGCCTGGGTTTCCACTAGGTATCTAGGCCTATGGTCCCTGAGGGGCTTCCCCCTGCCAAGTGGCCCCCTTGACATCACCAGTCTGACCTGGGGGCTGATTCCCGTCAGCCTGGCCCACCCTCCTCACCTCCCACAGGCATCCCTTCCCTAGCCTCCCTTGCCTCTGAGCCCTTCACACCCCCGACAACCGCCAGGAATCATCATCCCATTTTTCAGAGTTGGAAACTGAGGCTGGCCCATTGTCCCTGGAGGTACCTCCACGGCGGGCCTACTGCTGACCTCGATGCAGGTACCCCCTTCTGGGACGTGTCCCTGACTGGACTTCCACCTATTACCCCCCACCTAAGACAGGACTGGGACCCAGTGCATGCATACAGCAAGTGCTCAGTAAAGACTTGCTGAGTGAATCAAGGCAGGTCTTCCACCCTGATCTGGGGGACCTGCTTGGAAAGACCATCAGCACACTGGCTTCCTCCCTCTCCCCCAAACTCAGCCCTGGAAACGGAAACCACCTTGATTTTTTTCAACAAAACTCTAAGCGGCCTACACCTAAAACTTGCCCCGATCGCACACCAACCCCAGCACCATTCAAGGGGGAAAACACGCTCTCTCCTGAAGGTGACAAACCCCACCTCGGGCTATCTCACACCATCTCGTAGGAATGGGACGGGTGTCCCCTCCCCTCGCCCCGGAGCTCTGGGCCAGCGCCCAGGCACTTTCCTTTCATTTTGACGGACTGTACCACCCGCAGGGGAGGATCAACTTCTTGGCAATTAAGTATGTTTGGGAAGAAAACGCGCCTAGACGACCGGGCGCAGACGCCCACTCCCCCTGCCCCCGCCCTGGCCCCGGTCCGAGGCCCCCACTCCCCCAGCCACGACTCCCCCGCGCTGTTGTTGCTTCTAACCGGGCGGGCCTGGTGGCCATAGATAAGGCCTCTTATCGCTCTTGGCGATCGCCATCCGGCCGACTGGCCCTGCGCTTATCGCAGCTCACATCGACCCGGGCGGGAGGAAAGCTCCGATGGCCGGGGGTCCCGAGCTGGGCTCTGCCCCGCGCTCCCAGCCAGCTCGGCCCGGCCTATCGTCTCGGCCATCTGGCCGGCCAAGGCCGCGCTCCTGCCTCGCCCTCCCCCGCTCCCACGTTTGAAGTTAATAAATGGAAGCGCCTATCGCCTCCACCATCGGTCGCGCGCCTTATCAGCACGGCACATCTATCTCTGCGTGGAACAAAAGGCGCACAGAGGCGCGGGCAGCTGCGCCCCGGCTCTGGTGAGGGCGCAGGGGGCGGTGGCCCCAAGCGCCCGGCCCCCTCCCCTCCACACCCGCGGCCTGGTCGCAGGTGAGGCTAGCGCGGCGGGCGCACAGCTGCGAGGGCCGCACGCAGCGCCGCGGGCAGAGGGAGGGCGGGCGGGCGCCGCCGCTTGGTGACAATCAGAGTTCGCATCTTAACGCGCCAAGATCTGCCAGAGGGAGGAGGAGGCGCCGGGGGTGGGGGGGGCAGGGAGGGTGCTCGGTGCCGCCTGCCGCGCCCCGGCCCCTGCCCGGATCCTGGCCGGGCGAGGGTCAGCAGCGGGGGCTCGTCTGCGTGCCCTATGTGGTCCCTGTCCCCAAGGAGCACCGCTCCGCCGACCCTTCTGGGCCAGGGCGCTCGCCCTGCTCGAGGCCTTATCGGCGCTGTCGATCGGTTCCCAGCCTGAGATCTCCCTGCCCGCGCTATCTATATTTCTCATCACGCTGAAACACATACACACGCACACACGAGAACAGACCGAACAGAGGCGCACGGGGGAGGAGGGGAAAAAGAAACCAGAGAACGAGCGCAGATCGGGACCTGTGGGTGGTTTTAATACTTAAGTTGACTTGATAAAGGCGACTTTCGGAAAACAGGTCCTCCTTGCACATTGGGGGAGTGGGTTACCGGAACCCAGATTCATGCTTGCGTTCCCCCTGTCCAGGACCTCGGGGGTAGACACTCCCCCCCCAGGCGCGTGCACACGGGATCCTGGTGGCAGTGGTCGTGTGGCCAGCCCGGGTGCCTGGGGCTGGCGGAGGGCTGGAGGCCTCCTCTCTTCGCTTCCCATCCTGCCTGGCAGATGCGACCCCCGGAGGAAACCCCGTACTCAGGCCCTGGCTGAGAGGCGCGAAGTTATTGGTGTGGGGTGGGGAGCGGCGCTTCCTGTACGCGCGCTCTCTCGCTCCTTGCGCAGCCGAGCGGCCCAGAGTGCGCGGCGCTTTTATCACCGGGCACTGGCAGTATGAACTCAGCGGCCGCGCGGTCCCCTGGGGAGTGGCCCGCGGGCCGGAATAGGCGAGAAACTTGGGACACGCGCAGAGGCGACCGTGACCTGGCGCCGAGTCCCCGGAAGCCCCTCTTCCCTGACTTGGAGTAGCCCCTCGGATAAGGGGGTGGGGGTTGCCTGCCTGCTACACGTGCGGCCTTGGCCGGGACAGAGAGTAAGGTCGGACCTCCAGGAGGCTGTCCTCAGGCAGGGAAGGCTCGAGTTTGAGACCCCAGCGACAGGGCGCGGGGATCTGAGCGGCTGGAGCCGAGCGCACGGGCTGCGGTGGCCGCCCGCGCCCCCACCCCCCAGCCAGGCGGCGATTGGGCCAGCAGGAGAGGTGGTGGGCGCCGGCCGGTCCCCGCCACTTGGTCATGCATTTCCACGCGGCCCGGGTGCCCCCTCTCCCTCCCAGGTCTCTCTGTTTCTCCCTCTAGATACAAAGCCTGAGAGAGTCAACCGCGCGGCGAGATAAGATCACAATTTCAGCCCGTCCCGACAGAGCGATCTTATCAGGATGGGACTTGCAGAATGGAATATTTTAAACTTTAACTGAGCCCAGATCGGGGCCGCCTTATCGCAGCACCATCTCGGGGATGCGGGGGAGGGGCAGGACGCAAGGTGGCCGCGCCCCCAGCCGCCCCGCTCCCGGCCCCCTGGGCGGACACCCCTCCGGGCCGGACCCCCGGTGCCGGAGCCGAGACGCGGGGGCCCGGCCGGCCGGCGGAGATTAGATTACTGCGCGCTTGGCGCACAGCGCGGGGGGCGCGGCGCGGGGTGAAGGTCGCGGGCGCCGCAAGCGCAGCCGGCCAGCCGTGTGGGGGCGGGCCAGTGGGGGCCGACGAGGGTCGGGGCGAGCGGGCAAAGTTTGACTCACGCTTGATCTGCCGGGGGTTGCTCTGTTTCCTCCTGGACATGTCTCCGGAG